>NC_087152.1:38326816-38346816 GCF_035594125.1 Scylla paramamosain | reverse complement strand
GGGGAAGGAAGTGAAGGAGAGAAGGAGAGGAAAGGATGTAGTGGTTAAGGAGGAACGGAGGAAATGGAGCAATGTTTTGTGAAGGAAAGTGTATGAAAAAAATGTGCTGTAACTTTGTCCCTTGATCTCTCTCTCTCTCTCTCTCTCTCTCTCTCTCTCTCTCTCTCTCTCTCTCTCTCTCTCTCTCTCTCTCTCTCTCTCTCTCTCTCTCTCTCTCTCTCGCTCGCTCGCTCACTTTTTTTTCTTTTTACTGTCCTACTTATTCGATCTTTATGGACCAAAAGTATTCTTCTCTCTCTCTCTCTCTCTCTCTCTCTCTCTCTCTCTCTCTCTCTCTCTCTCTCTCTCTCTCTCTGCTTTCCTTAACATCATATGTCCACTACGCGAAAATAATTTAATTTCCACACAACTAAAGTCCATTACAAACAATATTTTCAGCCAGTGGCCATCTGCATATCTTCTTTTTTATACAATTTCCACGTCTATTATCCGTTTATCACCCTTACCCTCCTCCACTCTTCTCCCCGATCCTCCTCTCCCTTCCCCAAGCCCCAGCCACGGTCTCTCCCTCTCCCTCTTTCTCTTTCTCTCTCTTTTGCCCCTCCTCGCCCGTATCTCTGGCGTCCACGGAGGCATTGTAACTCCCTCTTAAGACTTGGGTAACTGTGCGCATAAGGATCTCGTTAGGAAATAATTTGTACACACACCACACCACACCACTCCCTCCCCCTCCTCCTCCTTCTTTACCTTGCCTTGCCTTACCTTGTCTATCTGTTTACCTATACTTGATTCTCAGTCTTTTTCGGTTTCTGTCCGTCTCTGTCTGTCTGTATGTCTTTTGGATGCTAGATGCTGATGATGTGTGATGTGTGATGCTAGTGTGTGTGTGTGTGTGTGTCTGTGTGGTGTTTGGTCTTTGTAGAGTTGGTAGATTTGTTTATTAATTAAAGGGAGAGTATATTTATTTGATGCTGATGAAAGTGAAACATTGGTATCGCTTGGTGATTTTCTTTTGTCATGTGACTTTTTCTTTGTCTTCATTTCCTTTTCGATTATTTTCTTTTCCTTTTCCCTTTTTTTTTTATTTCTATCTCGACTTCGAATCTTTTGACTCTTTTCTTAACTTGCAATTTTTCTCTCTTTTCCTGACTGTTTGCTTTTGAGTTTTCTTGCTCTCCTCTTTCCTCCACTCTTCCTTCCCTCTATCACTCTTCTGTTCCCCTTCCACTCTTCCCTCTCTTCACTTTTCCCTCCTTGTACCACTTCCCTCTCTTACCACTCTTACCTCCCTCCACCAGTTCTCTCTTTCCACCACTCTTCCTCACTTCAACCACTCTTCCATTCGTTCACCACTCTTCCCTTCCTGCATCACTTCCCTCTCTCCACTCTTTCCTTGCTCCACCAATCTTTCTTCCCTCCACCACTCCCCTCCTTTGCTATTCTTCTCTCCCTTTGCCACTCTTCCCTTCCCCCGCCACTCTTTCAACCATCACCTAAAACTCACGCCTTGAAATGTGAGCGAGACCACGTTGCTTTCTTCCTCCCCGCCCCTCGTCCGTCACTCCTCTGTGGGCGTGACGGGGAGCGGCGCCGGGCGGGGAGAGAGTGGTGGGGCGGGGCAGGGTGGGCGAGGTGGGCGGGGCAGTGACGCGTCCCAAGGGAATATATTATGCTAATTAGCCGCCTCATCCGTCGTGCGCCTGGCACTTCCCGCGATCAGCTGACACTGCCTGGTGCATATTACGGCTCTATTTTGTTATCGTGCAGGGGAGCGAGGGGGTGCCGCTGGGGCTTGGCGAGGGGGAGAGGGGCAGCGGCAGGAGCGAGAAGCAGATGGTTAACGCCCCCAAGAGTTCTAATTGTCCGCTAATTCTTATGATTCCTTTTGATCCTCCTGAGAGGCAGGGCGCCCAAGCCACTCCCACCCGGTACAGGGGGCACCTTTATACCTGTCGGTGCCTGGCGCGGCTGTCAGGTGCTCGGGGCGCGGTGCCGACACACTCTTTACGCGGACCTAAACTCTCCATCACATTTAGCTAACGAGGCGCCCTTTGCTCGCCTGCTGGAGGGTAGCGGCTGAAGATGTCTCGCTGCTTTTTGTATCAGTGAACGCTCTCAAGAATGTTTCTCTCACTTTTGGCATCTTTGTGTTCCTATTTACTCGCCCTTACATTCAAGGAAATAAAAGTGTGCTGGCACTTTTGCTGGGTGGTCTCTTGCCACTTTGTTTAAAATAATCCCCCGTGAGCTGTTTTCTTTGTTAATGGTCTTAGTTTTGACACATGTTGGTCTGTGATGGGTATTCGAGGCGTGGAAGTAACTGTGCTGATGACGCGGCGTGCTACATTGCTAGTTAGTATTTATCCAAACATTATTAGACTAATTCAAGTAAACGACCAAATAATAATGGCTGAACAGACTGCAAGCAAACCACCCTCGATGCTCCAGTTTTGTGACTTTACTACAACTTCATCCGCTTCAACATCATGCCAGGGATGATGTGCGGGGTCTTGGCCTCATCATTCCCACATGGCCTCATTTGCAATTTTATGGCCTCTTCGTCTGTCGCTTTTATTCCTTTACGTTCATTTCTTGATCTCAAACACTTCCCTGAACGGCTTTCTTTCTCCATCAATTATTTCTCAGCCTCTTCCTGCAGTTCGCTTCTCACTCCTTCGTCTGCATCTACATTCCACACGCCAGCAACCACACCATGTCGAATACACCGTCTCTCGTCCGATCAGTGAAGGTAAGCAACGCTGGTTCTGGTTAGTACTTGGATGGGTGACCACTGGAAACACCATTTGTTGTTGGCATCCCAAAATTTCCTTCTCTCTGCCTTTACCCATTACTGCCTCCCGTCCTACTTAGCCAACAAGACCTGAGTGCTGCTGCAGGAAGTTTATCTGTCCCATCAGTTGTTCTGAGCGAACTGTGTGGACGGGAGGGAAGGATGCGGGAAAAGAATGGAACGGAGGCAGGGAAGAGGGCGAAGAGGAAAGGATGGAAAGAGAAAGAAAGGAAAGGCACAATAAGACGACGAAAAAGGATGCTCTAAACGGGATGAGCCATTGTCTCTTTCTGGGAATATAAATGATACTTATCTCGATGTTAATTTGAACTCCAAGGATTCATAATTTTTGACTACGGCAGGAAAAATGAGCATCCATCGACCTACTTACATAAATATTCTCGTTTCGCTCTTGATAAACATATGGAAACACTTCTTGAATAATCATAATTTTTATATTTTGCTGATGGTTTGCAGTCAGATATCTTACGTCGAGAGATTCACCTACTTAACAGTGATAGATGTAATGAGTGACAAGAAAAAAAATGTGCAGCTTACACCAGGACGATGGATACTTAAAAGAAATAGTAAGGAGAGAAGTTTCCATGTGGATTGACTAGATTTTAATTAGGTTACTGAACTTCGTGAAGCAAGATAAATGCAGAGAGAGAGAGAGAGAGAGAGAGGAGAGAGAGAGAGAGAGAGAGAGAGAGAGAGAGAGAGAGAGGAGAGAGAGAGAGAGAATCATTATCAATCCTTACAAATCCACTACCAAATATAACCTTCCCCTAACTTCTCCATGAATCTCCTTCCCATCCTCTTCTTTCTTCCAACTCCTCCTCTCCCAATCCCACTTCTTTGTTATCCCACTTTTTCATTCAATAATCCGTCAACCATGAATAAAACTGCTATACAAAAACCTAGTCGGCTTTTTCTCCTGTAAACTTTTGAGTCTCATCTATATATCTTCTGTTTTTCCTTCCTCTACTACACTTCCTTCTATTTGGTGTCTGGTCAGTTAACCTTTTCCTCCGTCTGGTTCTCTGAACACCGGTCCTCCCTCTTTGTATCTTTGCTTCCTTGTTGCTTGTATGACACGTTTAAAGTTAGCATGTTCTCCTGTCTAATATTAATTTTCACCTTATTTCTAAGATTGACAGCTCTGATTCCTCCACTCTTCTTTGTTCAAATGGTAACGGATCATCTACTCAGTCTTCTTTTACACACACACACACACACACACACAGGTTATAGATGACGTGATTAATAGGTGGTAATTACAGACGGACAGCCAGACAACTAGAGAGACTCAGATATGAGAGAGAGAAGAGAGAGAGAGGAGAGAGAGAGAGGAGAGAGAGAGAGAGAGAGAGAGAGAGAAGAGAGAGAGAGAGAGAGAGAGAGAGAGAGAGAGAGAGGAGAGAGAGAGAGAGAGAGAGAGAGAGAGAGAGAGAGAGACCTCATGTTAAGCCCCTCCAACACAGATAAGAGTCTAGAAAACATCATTCTCTAGCGGTCGATTTGCTGGTGTTTGTGTCCGAGTGCCAACCGTTCCTAAGTGCCAAGAGCCGAGCCACTAATTATCCGGCACTCCAAGAAGTCCGCCCCGCCGTGATGTATGGCACTGGTGAGGGTGGTGGTGGTGGTGGTGGTGGTGATGGTGGTGCTGCTGCTACGGTACAAGCTTGGCACTGATAATGAGAGAGAGAGAGAGAGAGAGAGAGAGAGAGAGAGAGAGAGGAGAGAGAGAGAGAGAGAGAGAGAGAGAGAGAGAGAGAGAGAGAGAGAGAGAGAGAATTGTGAACTGAAATTTTTGGGAAACGTTCGGAATGTAGTGACAGTAAACACACACACACACACACACACACACACACACACACAGGGAAGGAAATAAGAGGACCGTAAAGACTCTGAATTCCTCTACGTACGTCTCATTTTTCGCGCGACACAGCAAGATATTTTGCAGCTCAGGTTACGGAACGGAAGAGTCCCGCGGAGGACAGGCTCTCACGCTCCTCTGCGGACCTCAAACACACACACATACACCACACTCTCTCTCTCTCTCTCTCTCTCTCTCTCTCTCTCTCTCTCTCTCTCTCTCTCTCTCTCTCTCTCTCTCTCTCTCTCTTTCACTCCTCGGTGTCGCGGAAAAGAAGCGCCATAATGCAGCAATTACTCGGCGAGATGAAATTAGCGTCGAGGGTAAAAGAACGCCACTTTGTCGACGCTTTACGAGGCTCCGGCTGGCAGTAGCGGCGCCCCGGCTTGGCACTGACGTATGGAGTCATAAATTACCCCGCGGCTGTCTGCTTAATATAATCCTTAATAATATTTCAGGCCAATTAGAGTATCATCAAGACACTTGGTCGTTAAATAGAGCAGGTACGAGAGTCTCACAGCGCTGCCAGAGAAGTGAGGAGAGAGAAAGAAACGGACGGCCAGCTGTGTGTTGCCTGCAGTACGACGAGGAAATGTTTCACACGGTTCCTCGGAGTTACTAATTGGTGTGGGTGACGGAGACCAGATGCCGGGCCGTGACACTAAGTCCTGCCTCACAGGGCAATTATGCGCTGCCAAGGTGCTGAGGCGGGGTTATATATATTCACTCGCTTATTTTCATGTATCGCCCCCTCACCCCCTCCCTTCCCTTCCATCTCCTTCCGTCTCCCTCTCTTCCTTTCCTCCCCTCACCTCTACTGCCACGCCTCACGCCCCCAGTGCCGCCGGCTACACCTCTAGCACTGCCGGGCGTGAAGAAGGCGAGGTTGGGAGGCGAGGTGTGAGAGGCAAGGGCGAGCTACGTGACACATGACCATCCAGAGAGGAAATATTATGCAATAAACGACGGAAACAGATGTTGTTTTTCCTCCTAGTGGTGGTGTGTCATCGCCTCTCATCTCCTCGTCTCTTCACGCGAGTTGCATCCACAAAATCCATATAAAACCGTAAAACTTCTCTCCTCTTGCCAAACAGTATCACCTCCACCATTGCTTGCTACCCAACTCTTTCTTGTATCCTTCCGCCACCCACCAGCGCCCAAGTATTTATGCAAATGTTATATAGTCGACTTTGTTTGTTGGGGAAGTGTGTGTGTGTGTGTGTGTGTGTGTGTGTGTGTGTGTGTGTGTGTGTGTGTGTGTGTGTGTGTGTGTGTGTGTGTGTGTGTGTGTGTGTGTGAATTATTATCAGACATTAGCTTCCATATTCTTCCGAGGAGAAAGAATTTGCTTTACGTCTTATAAAGATGACACGTGCATGTTTAATTGCGTGCTTACTTCTTTGTTGTTGTCATTGTTACTGTGCACGTGCCTGTTTGTGTGTGTGTGTGTGTGTGTGTGTGTGTGTGTGTGTGTGTGTGTGTGTGTGTGTGCGTGTGTGTGTGTGTGTGTGCGTGTGTGTGTGTGTGTGAGTGTGTGTGCTGGGGCAGGTGTTACTTTGATGTGTTCATTAATACCTTGTAAGATAGATTAGTAGGTTGTTTTAGTCATGTATATTATTTCATGGTTCAGAACGGCTCAGTCAGTCTCCGTAAGTACCTGGTGTATCTTGCATATAAAAAGCCTACGTAACTTGGGCATCTTAAGCGTAAACATTTCGTGCTCTAGATAAACTATAACTTTTGGATGAGACAAAACTATATTATATTTTGGTTGCCTCAGCAGTTATATTGTGTGTATATTTGTGTGTATCTCTCTATCTACTCGTATATTTTACTGAGATTTACGGGAGACTGATCAAGGACTGCAAAGAAAAAAAAGTGCCAGTTGTTGTTTTGCTCCAAAAACGTTGTACTCGTAGGTCAGTTTTATTTGTTTGTGTCTCTTTGTTTTCATGTATTATTTTTTTTTCATTCTTTAATTAATTTATTTTGCTTGTGACGGAGACCAGATGCCGGGTCTTTTTATTTTATATACGTATGTATTAGACAAAAAACATAAGAAAAAAAACATAAAATCTTTACTTAGTATTCTTTTTTGTTTCTTTCTACAAATAAACTCGTATCTACAATACAACCAATAATGAAGACACAGTTTCCTAAAGTTTCCTTACTCGCCATCAAGACACAGGCGTCATTTCAAAAGCTTTATGTACACTCTCGCACATACAAAAAAGAAAACTCGCCAAATTTTGTAAGCGCTGCGAATCCTGAGATAAACGAACGAAGAACTTTCAAATAACTTTCCCTGCGTGGAGATCTTACGGCTACATTTCAATACAGTTTATTGAAGTATACATAATTACTACAGCCATACACATCATATTCCAGCGTCATAGTTCCAAGGTGCTTCATCACAACAGGCCGTACCAGTCATTCCGAGGTGAATACTAAATAACGAATCACCCATCATAGCAAAACATCTAAGAACTTTTAGGTGTGTATATATTATGAAAGCCTTTTATCTCCCAGGCTTGAGTGAATGCGACACGACAGAAAGAACAGGCTCGTAGTGCTTCCTCATACTCAGTTAATTTATCACTCCTACCTTCTAATTAACTTGTCCCTTTCTGTGCTATTACGTTCCCTCCTCGCAATCTTATGTGTCTCTTCTTGTAGGCCAAATTTCTCGCATTGGACACACTTAGTTTGAAATGAAACTCTCCCGGTGAAATTCTGAAGTCTCTAATCTTAAACGTTTCGGCGTCTGATATACGTAGACTTCTCATAACATTCTCTGATGGAAGGCACTGGAGTTTTCAAGGGTGTTTTCATGAAGCTAATAATAGGAGAAAAATGCAGATCAACTAATCGTCTCTGTGGCTTTTTAAAACAACCATGATGAGAGAGCAATGCGTTTAAGAATAAGGAACCGTGAGACAGTAAAGGAATGAAGAAAAGAAAGAGTGGTGGAGTAGTCGAACAGCATCATAAGACAAACAGGTACAGAAACAGATAAGCAACAAAGCAAGCTAACAGGTAGAAGGAAGAGACAGGGTAGCATGCATGAAGACACGTGGGTAAGACAGACAGACAGACCGGCAGACAGACAGGATGGCAGCCACGTAGCGATGCCGGAAGACGTGACGGGTAGACTGCCAAATATAAACAAACGTGCGTGCGTATATAACATTCATACATACGTTCATATATACATACATACATACAGACAGACAGACAGACACACATACGCGCACATGCTTATTTATTCATACAGTATTAAAAACAGACAGACAGACAGACGGATAGACAGTCGGACCGAGAGAGCAAAAACAACATACCTCATCTCATTCATTCACCGATCCACCCACTCATCCACACCCATATCTCACCCATACACCCAGCCATCACCCCACAACCAACCCCCCCCACCCAGACCCAAACCACACCTACCCACGCCCACACCCAGACAGAATAATAAGGAACATAATATAAAGTAAACACGTAAAGCAAGTACATTCATAAAGAAAACACGTGCTTCATACAGTTTTCACTAATATTTCAACCATTTAGTTATTATTTCGGCGACAGTAGCTTGCATGGTTTAGTGTGGTGGTCTGGGTACTGGTCGGAGTAGTGGTGGTGGTAGTAACAGCAAAGAAGGGTAGGTAACCAAGCCCTCCTCACCCAGCCAACCCTGAGCCTCATTACAATCCATCCCGTCAGTCATAAATCGCGCCACCTCCCCAGCCACTACTCGTCCCTGCCTCCCATCGCGCCGCCCCGCACCCGAGCCCAACCTGAATCACTGAAATACTCGCCTCGCCACTTGGGAGCAATATTACGATCAGTTAATCCTTCTGTACACGACAAATATGACTAAACGCACCGGTCTCCATTATAGAAACAAAGTAGGTAATGTTAACTTGAATCTGTGTGACGCTAAGTACGAAAGGGTGCCGCGTAAAAGTCTCCCCCGTGAAGCATGAGAGAAAACGGGTCCCCGCGCCAGGTCTTCAAAGAGAGTGGGGTCGTCTCGTCGCCTGTGAAATATAATTGTGTTTGGTCGCATCTGTCACTTGGACGATTTGTCACCTAAACTAAAGCCAGAGCCACTTCTTGTCATCGGGACGTGCTTTAAGTGTTGACGGGGAGGAAGGGAGGGCAGGGTGGGGGGTGTGCCAAGTGTCGGTGTCTTTAGAGGCGAGAGGCCCATCTTGGTGACACGGAGACGCACCCTTGTGGTTCCTCTGACGAGCATGGGGCACAGGAGAGGGGGGGCTTTACTGGGTGCGTGTCGGGAGTTATGCAAATGTTTGTCTTGAAGTGCAGCGAGAAATTAGTGAAGAATTGGTGTGTGTGTGTGTGTGTGTGTGTGTGTGTGTGTGTGTGTGTGTGTGTGTGTGTGTGTGTGTGTGTGTGTGTGTGTGTGTGTGTGTGTGTGTGTGTCGCCACCCACAGGATGCTAAGTAATATTTATTGGTGTACTCGTTGTGTGTGTGTGTGTGTGTGTGTGTGTGTGTGTGTGTGTGTGTGTGTGAAAATTAACTTCACTTTATAAATTACAAGAAAATATTATTATTTTTTATCAGTGTGCAAGAATATCTCCACAGCCTTTATGTTTACCTTGTGTTCGTCGCTGTTTTTGCATTAGATTCTTGTACATATCAACGTTTTAACATGGGAATAATTGTATGTTATTAGCAAAAAGAAGAGCGACAGGTTGACATAAGTACATTGGCCTGTGTGCTATTAAATGTAGTCTCCTGTAGACGATGAAGACCCAGGACTGTAGGTAGATAATTGAACACGTGTCTTTCATCAGACATTGCACCTTCGCCTCCACAGTTTTTGCCAGACTAAACAGGACACCCAAACGTTTTTGGTTTCATAGGCCAATTTTTCGTTAAATTATGACTTACTGTGGCCTGCGTGATGGACACGACACCGTACTGTTAGCTTCCAACATTAACAAAGAAATTTCTATCTTCTCGAGGAGAACAGTGAGGGAAAATCAAGAAATGCATCACTGTTCAATTCGTCCATGAACAACCACGCGAGAGTAAGCTGCCCAACACACCATGCTCAAGTAAACTTCCTTCCAGGCAATACAGACGCAAACGGAGGCGATCTCATACACACTGCCATCATCTTCTCATTATGCCAAAACATTCTCTAGCAACATCATCCTGTTAGAAAGTTATGGTCTGAACCAAAGCTTAGAAAACAGATACAATGATCATAATGGGGATTTATGTTTATAAGATCAACTAAGAATCCAATAAATCCCCAATGATTTTTCTCGTACTTCCCGAATAGTTTATAATCCTCTACAAGTTATCTTTCATCTTAATTACATTTGCATCACGTGTCACAGGGAAAGGGCAACATCATGGGACACCAAAAAGGCATGAATCTACTGTTTATATCCGCGCTGACATATGTTGTGTCTTTATTCTTGGCCAAATATGAGTAATCTTGGGCTCCCTTGTAAGAAAAAAAGATGGGTAAGAATACGTCACACACTGCAGGAAGCGCTATGAACCTACTAATCAGCCCGACGTGACACAAGTACAGATCACAGTAATAAACTCTTGGGAGAGACTTTGCCACAGTACAGCTACTTTCATACTCTTTATTAAATATCAAAAAGAGCACTAATAAAGGGATATTCCTTAAGAAAATAACAGACTATCCACATGAATGACCAAGTGCAGGAACCCTCAGCCAAAGAGCCCAAGAACTGCCCGCCTCGTGTTCTCCCGCGCATTATGAGAAATTCAAAACGCATGAGACTGCATTTTCTCGTTTCTAAGTTAAGGGAAGTTGAAAAAAGAAATAATACGTGGTAGTAAGTTTAAAAGACCTCCTCACAGTGTGCCGGGATGGGATCAGCCTTCATGATTTGCTTGAAGGAGTACTACTATTACTACTACTACTACTACTACTATTACTACTACTACTACTACTTCTACTACTACTACTGCTGCTGCTGCTTCACTGGTATCTAGACGTTAATAAAAAACTAGCTGTTGTATTGCCGTAAGTATAATCTGAGGTTGTTGAAGTTGTACAGTACTCACACCTACTCAAAACGTGATTACTTGTTTTTTTGTTTTGTTCTTTTTTCCTGCTCCAAGCATCACAGTGTTCTTTTCTGATCTTTCCTCTCTGCTTAAATTCCCCGGAGTTCATGAAAAAACACAATCAAACCGGAAAACGAGAATGAAACCCACACCAGAGCAATTTAGAGGATCGACTGAACAATTATCTCTATTACGACTGATGAAATTTATCGTCACGGGATGTATATTTTGAATTTCCGGTTGGTAGTAAAGGCGAATCTAATCTCACTCCCCTCCTACTTTTGTCCCAACAGTTGAAAAAAAAAAAAATCTGAAAAGCCTCTCGCGTGATAGAGCACGTTTCTCAACCAATCGATTCCTTTCAAGGTAAATAACAGGGAAGTCGATCGCCTTTCCCCGCTGCGTGTCAGAATGCTGGTGGTTGGAGGGCGGCGCGGCGGTGAGTGATGGGCGCTCAGTTGCTGCTAATGACGAGTCTGAACTGCTCGGTGGAGAAATAAGATTGAATCGTGGAGGTACTTGTGATTAGTGCGTAGGAATTATTTTTGCTATACCACTAATTTTTTTTTCCCCGTTTACAATACTTATTTTCATATCAGCATTTTTTTTTTGTACGGATTCAAGTGCGCAATTCTAGATGACTTCTTCATTTTCTATGCGAAATTAATCTATAATTTTTTCAGTAAGTTATTTTTAGTGCTACCATTGCTGCTGTTACTACTACTGCTACTGCTGCTGCTGCTGCTGCTGCTACTACTACTACGACTACTACTACTACTACTGCTACTATTACTACGTACTACAACTACTGTTATTATTACCACAACTATTACTGCTACTGCTACTACTGCTACTACTACTACTACTACTACTACTACTACTACCACTACTACTAAAACTACTACTACTACTACTACTACTACTACTACTACTGCTACTACTACGACTACTACTACTACTACGTACTACTACTACTACTACTACTACTACTACTACTACTACTACTACTACTACTACCACACCTCCTCGACCATGAATCTGACTGCATGGAGTTTATGAGAAGCGAAAAAAAAAAAAAAAACATCAATATCACGAAGACTATGGCGATGAGTGAAATGAGGCATAATAATCTTCTATAAATGATATAATAGGCAAGAAACATTATGAAAAAAAAAAAAAACACCGTATAGACGCAATAGAAGAATCTTTGCTACTTCTAGACATTGACACAAGAACCCTAGAATAAAAAAAGAAAAGAAATGGTCCCTTACAAACGCATTACCGTCATTTCCCCTGGTTTCCTAGCAGCAAACGGGCGTGGCGAAGTGGAAGATAATACGGCGTACATTCCGTCAGATTTATGTTGAGGTAATATAGATCATTCTAATTACAATAATCCGAGGTGACCGTGGCGCGACCTGCGGGGTGAGCCGGAGCTACGACTGTGCCTCCTCCCACTCGCTTCTGTCAAGTTTATGGGGCGCGGGAAGATCCTACAGCATTATCCTCTTCGATTTTATTATTACTTGAAAATTTACAGGCCCCAGATGCCTATAATTCGCGGCTTATTGCGTGCTTTCCCTCTTCGTCTCATCCATTTCCCCTTGATAAATCGCCCCGCGGGACAAACACAATAAATAAGATGTATACTCGTATATTTACCTCACGAGTTTCCGATTAATTAAGGGAAAGCCGTGTGTTTGCCAGATAATTAAAATCTGGTTTATTGAGCGTTTGAATCCTGTTTGTAAACTTTTAGGGAGAAATAATACGTGAATAAGGTAGAATTTATTGGCATGCAAAATAAGTTTATTCTTGTGTACGAGTATGTAAGAAAATATATCAAAGTTTTAAAAATCCAAGAGTTTATTACAGGATTTCATCTTGCTTGTATACTTTTACGTGGAAATAATACGTGAAAAGAGACAAGAATTAATAGCCCTGCAAAATATGTCCAGTCTTGTGCATGTAAGGAAATACATCAACGCCGAAAAGGCCACGAATTTATTATTTTATGTGTGTACCTTTAGGTGGAAATAATAAGTGAAAAAAGACAAAAATTAATAGCCATGCAAAAGTAAATAGAATATTGTGTATGTAAGGGAATATATCACTGCCAAAGAAACGCATTGAGTTTATTGAAAAATTTATTCTTACCTGTATACTTTAAGTGGAAATAACACGTGAAGAGACAAGAATTAATAGCCGGGCAAAGTAAGTTTAGTCTTGTGTATGTAATGAAATATATCAACGCCAAAAAAAGTCGAAGAGTTTATTGAGCAATTTATTCTTACTTGTATACATTTAGGTGGAAGTAATATGCAAATAAGGTTAAATTTACAGCCATGCAAACGTTATATCCTGTAAGGAAGTATGTCAAAGCCACGAGTCCAGAGGAGGGCTCTGATCTGAGTCAAGTTGGAACGTAAATGTATCTTGTAGAAAAAAAAAAAAAATACAAACGATGAAAATAATGAAAATAAATTAGGTTGATAAATTGAAAGAATATGTATACAAGTAGATAAAAAATGAATACATGGCAAGATAGATACACGAATGAACGAGCGAGATAGTGAAAGAATGAATGAATAAATGAATAAATGAATGAATGTATGAATAAAAAAAATGTAATGTTGCTTTTTTAAAACTTGGCTGATGTGTAAACAAAAAGAAGAAAATATTCATTACAAGTATCATGATTGTGTTCTTAAACCATGTGATAAACCTTTCAACAGCAACGATAACATCTGGTAAGTGCTTTCAACTGTCACATCCCCAGTTCTTCTTGGTCATTCTCGAGGTCTAAATATAATACAGTTCATTATTCCGTTCATCATTTACTAAGTGAGAGCGAGTGACAAATTAGTGGATTTGTTCTCCTCCTATTTCTGTACTCTTGGCATTAAATAAGTACTGTTAGTAACTAAAAGACAGATGAGTGCTTGCCATACTTATTACAAAAATCACTTTTTTTTTTTTTCTATCTCGATCTCTTGCTTCATTCTTACTTCAAGTTTCCCTCGCTGATTCAAAGCGTCATAGTGATAAATTTAGGGATATGGATGATAGATAGGTATAGGCATATATATTTTAAGCTTCCCTTATATTTTCTTATATTCTCGTGGAAATAGTTAAGTGCATAGATGGACATTCCAGAGGTACTCGTATGCAGTGAAAGACATAAGTTTGATTTCACTGTAAATTTATTCAGGATATTCGATTGATTCTCTTAGATTACCTTGTGCAATATATTATGTGTAATCATTATTGACCTTCACAAGCAGCAGTAAGATTTCAAGGTCAGCAGAGGAGTGTGATACCTCGAGTCAGATTAATCACAGATATCACAACTTCCAACGTCTACTGTAAGTCATTGAGCAAGAAAGAATGAGATTATATATCCAAGGGAAGAAAATAAAAGAAAAGATCTTCTATATTTGGCCATGAACTTTTCTCTCTAAAGATAAAGCTGCAGCTGATATGAATTAATTAATACATCTGAGTGGAAATACATCAATATCAGGGCATCAGGTACCACGGTGGAGATACGGTTGTTGTTGTTGTTGTTTTCTTCTTCGTCTTCTTTTTCTTCTTGTTCTTGTTTTTTGTCTTTTTTTCTTTTTGTTCTTGTTCTTGTTCTTCTTTTTCTTCTTGTTATTGTTCTTTGTTTTCTTTTTCTTCTTGTTCTTGTTCTTTCTGCCGTCGTCGTCGTCATCTTCATTATTATCGGGATCGTCGTCGTTGTTGTTGGTGATGGTCTTGCTGTTGTCGTTGTTACAAGTAAGTGATGCGAGTATTTTAAAACTCCAAAAGCTCTCACGCGGTCCTGCACCACTCATCTCGAAGCAACCATTACATTACATGAGGTAGAAGAGAAAGAATGACGCCTTCCACTGACCTCACTACCCACCTCCCCATTCTCCACCTTCACCCCTCGGCCGGCCAGCGCACCGAGCCTCTCTAATGACAAAGGACAGCCAACTTCTGTAACAGACGCGTGAGAAATCTCGGATAGGATGTCTCGCGGCGAGGCGCGGAGTGAATCTGAGCGGAAGGCGCAGAGTAATGGCCGTGGTAATGGTAGTGGTTAAGTGGATTACGCAGTATGATTTAAGATGACCGTAGAATTACACTTGAGATTGCCTTATGGACAGACACGACAGGCAGCGAGGCGAGGTGAGACCGCGCCCCACCCAGCCCCGCCCAGCCCAGCCCATCCCCTCCCTCACTCAGCAGTGTGGCGGAGGGCGGGGTGGCTTTGACAAAGATGACATGTACTGTTAACCCTCTGACTGATAACGACAGTATGACACTTGTTCCTTGATTTGAGTAACCCTGAACGATTTTACCGAATAACATAAAGCTGCAACTCTATCACTTCTTTTGCTGTATCTGTTGTGTTTGTATGTTTAAGTATAAATTTGCACCCACTATTTCATTTGAGTACTATCAATAGTAGTAAAAGTGTGAAGTATTGTACAGCACATGAAGGACACAGGAATAACTCAGCGTGTAACAGAAGCAGATCTTTCCAATGATTAACATAGACCAGGTGTGTGAGAACTGCCACAGGTCGATCTTAGACTGTAGAGAAAGAGGGCAAGAAGTCAAGAAAAAGTATAAGTACACATTAATGCCAGATGCAGTGTAGTAAGTTGTGTGTGTGTGTGTGTGTGTGTGTGTGTGTGTGTGTGTGTGTGTGTGTGTGTGTGTGTGTGTGTGTGTGTGTGTCTTTACCTTATTTTTACTTATTCCCTTTACACTTTCCCTCTCCGTTACGTTATCCACGCATGTCTCTATCTATGGACATGAACATCTCCATACACTTCCATCTTTCATTCCTGTCTTAATTGTGATCTATTGCTTTCCCACTCCTCTCTGCTTCCATCACATGCTACTTCAGTAATTAGGTACTTGCCTTACTACCCTTCTTTCCGTGCGTCCCTTTCCCTCCTCCCTCCCTCTAAAACACAACTCGCTAACTCACTGGCAACATCCTTTCCTGTCACATGGTAAGCCGAGGCTAGTCCATACTTAGATGTAAAAGTTTTCACTGATAAACTAGCAGCCGATTTCCCACTCGAGCAAGAACATAAAATGTGTGAAATTACAGGGCTTTACCAATAGGCTGGACCATAATATGAGCTCTAATTCCGCACTCCTCCCCTCCCCAAGGGTAATTGTTCATAATGACGCGTCCGGCAAGTGACCTTCAAGAACGTGAGGGAATTATACATCCCACATATTGATTTCTTAAGCACTACATCTTCATTTTTTCGAGAGAAAGCGTGATTGTAAGCCGAGCCAAGGTGCAGTATACCAGGGACACTTACCCTATATATCAAGTGGTGCCACTGCATGTCCAGAAACTTGCGTGTCGCGCTGAGAGGATGGGGAAGGGGAGCCGGTCAAGGAAATAAAGACTGGTATTGCATTTTCAAGTGTTTCAATGTCTGGTCTCTACTTTCAACTGGTTCTAGTGGACGTTATTGGAGTTTCCAAGTGTTTCTATAATTCTAGTTTAGCAAGAACCCTATATTATGAATGGGAAAGCCATTCCATAAGGACGTGATTAATCGCTTCTCTGGCCTTTGAAAATAGTCCTTATGAGTACCTTAACCGTTCAAAATAGGAACAGTGAAGGACACACACACACACACACACACACACACACACACACACACACACACACACACACCACTAACATAGCAAATATACGATCAAAAGATGGTGGTGATTGTTAAGTGATACAGATGCCAATCGTAGTGTTTTTCCTTGCAATACTACCATCATGTTACAGCGAGCAAAGTAGATGAAACATTTCCCCTTTTTTATTCTACTATCTTTGCAACGCTCCACTGGGTCTCAGTTCTCACTTGCCCACTGTCGCCTTCCAGCAATTTCCCTTGACAAATCGTTGACAAGAACCAGACCTGTGATGACCGTGTACAGCCTGAATCAATCTGCCGGTGTCAGCCAACCCGCCACTGACCACCTCATTGCGGGGCTGCACACCATAAAGCAGCAATCACACAGGTATCTGATGACCGAGTTCTAACAATCTTCACAAGTCGCCCAATAAACGTAGTAGTTGGCTGCGTGAAAGTGGTAGTAGCAGGCTAAGGGACTGCACAGCTCTCGTGTCGGGGATCAGCTGTAATGGTGGTTTAACACAGCATTTACTGGTGTACTAAGAAAACAAAGCAGCTGTCAATGCACGTGTCGTTCATTCATTGAGTGTTGTTGCCTTGCACTGGAGTAATGTGTTATCTGTTCGGCTATCTTTAGGTGATTTATTTATTTTTTTTAGCGGTATGGTGACTGTGTGTGGCAAGGTGTCTAGAGGGAATATCTTCAAACGAGCGTTATTTTACACTTTTCTCGTGTAAGATACACTTGTAACAGTGCACACAACCAACAGAAACGGTGATATAAGGGACAACAGCACTGTACCCCTGCCACAGACGAATCACAACTGCTGCAAAGGGAAAAGCTGTCTGTCTGAACTTCTACAAAACACAACCAACAGAAACGGTGATATAATCATACGTATTTTGTGTTGTTTTCAAGTTGAAGCTCCGTAAAAACAGCTTTTTTCCCTTAAATTATTTTCTTACATTGCAATGAGTTTGAAGCAAAGTGTCTTGGTGTGACAGTTTTACCGATGATCTGTAAGAGATTTGGCTATGATGTTAATGTACGTTTATATTCTACGGGCAAAATGAATTCCACAGAACGCCTTGTCACCATGAATACTACTAGTATTTTGTAGTTTTTTTTAACGATCACATGTCTTTTATTCAACGTTCACAAATTCTATTTTTCTCTTTTGATAAACCCTTACATTTCTATACGATTAAAAAGATAAACATTCTTATATCCTTTTTCCATTTGTTACTATTATTTCATTTCCAACACATGAGCAATCAACATCGTAACTAGTAATTGTCTTACTTTCTCTATCACTGCTACACGAAAATATTAATGCTAACAAGTCATACTATCACAGTATAAGTTGCCGCAAAGAGAGAGAGAGAGAGAAAACCCCTGATCTTTGATATTACATGTAAAGAAACCGAAATCTAGTCTGACCTTGTGGGAGAGCCGAGGAAGCATCGTGAAGGCGGCGGCAGTTATCAGGCGTGGCGGGCAACACCAGCAGGAGGAGGGGGTCAAGACATCCAGCAGGGAGCCTTCATCTCCGCCAGTCAGCAAGGCAGGTGACGGCCTTGTGACGGCAGAGAAAAAAAGTAATTAATTATGTTATTTCAGAAGCTACACACACACACAAACGCACACACACACACACATACACACACACACACACACACACACACACACACACACACACACACACACACACACACACACACACACACAGAGAGAGAGAGAGAGAGAGAGAGAGAGAGAGAGAGAGAGAGAGAGAGAGAGAGAGAGAGAGAGAGAGAGAGAGAGAGAGAGAGAGAGAGAGAGAGAGAGAGAGAGAGAGAGAGAGAGAGAGAGAGAGAGAGAGAGAGAGAGAGAGAGAGAGAGAGAGAGAGAGAGAGAGAGAGAGAGAGAGAGAGAGAGAGAGAGAGAGAGAGAGAGAGAGAGAGAGAGAGAGAGAGAGAGAGAGAGAGAGAGAGAGAGAGAGAGAGAGAGAGAGAGAATAATCATAACAAATTAGTACTATATTGTTGCAAAATAGGTTAACATTTTCCGTAATAACTTTTTAATCTATTTCCAACTTTTTTGCATTTAGCTTTCAAAGTTCTTCGAAATTTGAATACGAAAGTTGACATTCATCTCTCTCTCTCTCTCTCTCTCCTCTCCTCTCTCTCTCTCTCTCTCTCTCTCTCTCTCTCTCTCTCTCTCTCTCTCTCTCGTCGTCTAACAGGTCTTCACATAACTTTTCCAACTTTCTTTAAATTAATTTCCACACGCCTTCCGGTGTACATAATTTACTAACAGATGAGCGCCATCTCTGCCTGTCAGCCTCACCTCTCCTTTACAAGGCTCAGGTGTGGGAGGCTACTGGTGACATTCCCTATTTTGTTCCTCAGTTATTGTCTCTTCGCCAGTATCTCCACGACAACTTAAGCCTTGACAACAACAACAACAACAAGTACAAGTACTACTACTACTACTACTACTTTTATCATCACCACCATCACTACTGCTACTACGACGACGAAGACGAGGAAGAAATAACAGTAAAAAAGATCAGCACTATCATCATTATCATCATCAACAACAACAGTAATGTCGTGGCGTTGGAAAATAGCGCGACGTGGCACTGCCCTGTAACCTAGCCACTATCTCCTTTGCCTTGCCTTCCTACGCTACCCACTGAATCCCACTCAAAAATGCATCACTCCTGGGCCATAGAGTATTCTTCAACTAACTTTTTTGTGGCCACGAATTAAATTGTCGTAGTGAAAATGCTGTGTAAATATCTACCCATCATTGTAGCTTACTAGGATTGAATTATTAAAGCCATTGGCGTAAGAGAAACTAGTCGCTTGAATGTGTTTAGCAATTTCTGAAACGTAAGAGAAATGCCAACAGTTCATGTGAGGCATTTTTTCGTGAACCCAAACGGTCTGAAGGAATAAAATATAAAACTCTTAGGCGAAGTGATTTTTTTTCAGCGGGTAACATTGCATGAGTTTGACAAAGTTAGCCACGATAGGACACGCACGTTTTCTATATTTCACTCTTTTGCCGCGGTAACCCGTCAAAATAAATAATTCACATTTTGAACCATGAATAAATCCCACTCTTACCTCAAGACGGTTAAGGGCACGTGAATATATGTTAGTCAGTAGTTTGCCATTTATAAAACATTCACGTTCACTGACAGTCAGACATGGACGAGAATATAATGAAGGTGCTGATACAAAAAGTTTGGGTCAGCTGTCACATGTTGGTCTCTGAGGCTCGTGATAAATTTACGGAATATTGAAATGTCGAGGTTTCTTGTTCTTTAGTCACCTCATTGGCTCTGTAGGATACGTGGCGAGGCTGGTACAGGTGGGCGTTGATGCACCAAGCTTTGAAGAAGGCGAGGGTTACGAGTACGTGATGGTAAATATTAAGAGATGCAACAATGGACTGATAAAGTAAAGGAGGAGAAGAAGGAGGAGGGAGGAGGGAGGAGGAGGTGGTGGTGGTGGTTGGAATGAAGTGGTGTGGGAGGAGATAGAAGGTGTGGTGGAGTAGGAGGAGATGGAGGAGGAGAGGACACGAAGGTAAGGAGGAGGAGGAG
>NC_087152.1:38311816-38324316 GCF_035594125.1 Scylla paramamosain | reverse complement strand
GCCAGTCAAGGGTCCGTCAACCGCAGAGCCTCCGGGCGGCGGCGTGATGCAGGAAAGGGCGCCATCAAGCCGTCACCACCACCTTAAAATCCAGCGCCGCAACTAAACATTTCTAAAACGTCGGCGGCCGCTCCGCCTAATACCGTCCAATCGGCGGGCCCAAATTACTGTGGAAATTATGATTATTTGAGTAATTTGTGCCGGTGATGATGCTCAGGGAGTCTGGGAGGCTGCATCTCAGTCATGTGTGTGCAGCTCCGACACCGAGAAGGCTCTCCCGCCCTCTCTGCCTCCTGCACCAGCTGGCACTCGCTCCAGGCACTCACACAGGCACTCGGCCAGGCCGCGGCCATTCTGTATAGTTAAGAGTAATGAGTCACTCGTCACCAGCCATCCGGATGAATGAGCACCGCCACTTCCCCTGCTGACGGCGGGGCGACGAGGCCGGACCGCCGCGCCAGCCTGGAGTATATTGACAGCTGGCAGAACACGGAAGAGAATGTTAAGATTCCCATTTTCCGAACAAAAATGAAGACTTCTATTTCTTGAACGAAAGGTGATACCGAGTGACAGTGGTGATGGAAGACATTACTTGTGCAGTGATTAATTCAATGAACTTCAGTAGTTTTGAGTGTCAGCGAAAAAAAAAAAGGCATGTTTGCGAAAGGACGTGAGAACTGGACCTCCTAAAACTTGAGCAGCTTGCGACTACTTTTTGTGTCCTCAGTGGCGGCGCAGGGCGTGTGTGTGGCCTCAGCCTGCCCGCGTGGGTGGATGTAATGATGTGGAGGAGGCGTCTATGAGCAAAAAGCAGAAGAAAACACATGGCTTAGAACTCGCGGTGCTATGAACAGTGGTGCTCGTCTGCTGTGAAACGAGGACATAATTTTTTTCTTTTTAAACAGACTCTACACTGCAAAAAAAAAAAAAATGCTATAAACTTTCAACACCATGACGGACTGTGAGCTGAATTGTGACGGGTGCATTTGTATGGCGGCGTGCGGCGGGAATGTCTGCGTGCATGGCAATTCGTGCCGCGGATATTCATTCACGGGTGTACGGGAATGCACGGTCGTTGCCTGTTTGTGATTGCATGAGGTGCCAGGGAAAACTTCACGATAACTGGCTTTGTGAGGATTAATTGTGAAGATCAAAGCCAAGACAGTGTTTGAGTTCTGGAAGCATAAGACACAAAGAACGTCTAGAAAACAAAGGGGATTTAATGAAAATAAATGCATAGAAAAATACATAAATAAGACAAATGTAAAATAATGATAGGGATTTGAATTCTCTCTCTCTCTCTCTCTCTCTCTCTCTCTCTCTCTCTCTCTCTCTCTCTCTCTCTCTCTCTCTCTCTCTCTCTCTCTCTCTCTCTCTCTCTCTCTCTCTCTCATCGGGTGACGGTGATCGGCAGAACCAAGGCGTGTGGGCGTCACCAGGAGACATTCAGAGACTGCTCTCTGGTATGGCATATAATCAATAGTCGTGGAAGTGTGTCAGGAGATGAAATGATGGAGAAGCAAAGAAATCATCTCCGCTACCATCATGTTATACCAGAACCTTATCAGTGAGTAAGAAATGAGCAAAGAATAATTTAATGATCGTGTCCAAGAGTGACATCAAGAAGGTGTATATAGGAAAAAAATAAATCAACATCAGGAATGACAATAAGTTAGGGAAGATAACAATTCAGAGTTACAATACCTTCCGGCTTGTGAGCGAAGATTGACTGTGTATATATTTTGTTAGTTTATTTTCTGGCTTCGTCTAAGATTCTACGAGTTTTCATACCTGAAAATGATTTCTCTCTCTCTCTCTCTCTCTCTCTCTCTCTCTCTCTCTCTCTCTCTCTCTCTCTCTCTCTCTCTCTCTCTCACTAATATATGGGCTATATTTTCTCAGTCCGATAAAAATTCATGCTTCTGACTTGAAAATGTTGATTCATAAAATATTGAAATACTAATGAAGGCTCGTCTACGTTTCGGAGAAATGTTGGTACCCACATAAATATTAAATGTAAGCTTTTGGTGTAAGGAAAAACAAAACAAAAACCGTACAAAACATTCTGAAAACGTTAAAGATTTTTCAAAACAACCCGCAAAAAATAATGCTTGATTTTTCTTAACTTGCGTTGGTTGAAATATAATCGAATATTTTTTACTACAAAGACTCAGAAGAAAAATGTTGCAAAAAAATCCTACGAGTTCGCAGGAAAAAAAAAAAAAAAAAAAATCATAGAATTTATGCCCACTCAGCATCAAAATATTTCTTTCTCTGTGTACTAATGCAGCGAGAAAATCAATGAAAATAGTGGAGATGTTAAGATGCAAACTGCCTCCACGTCTAGTCCTGAGAGCAGCCCGTGAGGCGTGGCGGCGCGGGGCGGCGCGGGGCAGCGCAGGGCGGCGCAGATCTGACCACCGCCGCTCTGGTTTTCTCGCTCTGAAGAATGTTAAGCTGGTCAGGTTAAGTGGTGAGACTGAATGATAATTGTAAGCGACTCTGTTTTGCGAGGCACATCGGAGTTGTGATCTCGTAACTGTCCGCCAAGCGAGACTTTTCCCACTTACTTCTGACACCATCTGTTGTACTTAGGCAATGGAGCAATCTCTTAATGGCAGTCAGGCGAACAAATGTGCGTCTGTATAGTCATCTAATACTTTCATCGATAAAAGAAAGGTGTTTTGTAGAAATGATCAGGCGGGTAACAAACGCCTTGCCGGCTGGCGGTGCGCCGTCCTGACAGGTAAAACATTGATTGGGTGACACCGCGCGTCCGCCGGCTGCAGGAAGGCCGCGACACTGAATCATCGGATACTTGTTACATAAAATTGACAATATCCGATTACGCTCATCTGAGTGTTCGGTAATGATCACTTGAGGATCAAGTTATGTGTTCCGGACGGCCGCGGGCGGCGGACGGCGGCGTGGCGGCACAGACATATATGGTCAAGTGTTGATGCATGTAGGAAATAGTAAGAAATGATTCCACGAAAAAAAGAATTACAAATACAAAAGGTACATCTCTCTCTCTCTCTCTCTCTCTCTCTCTCTGTCTCTCTCTCTCTCTCTCTTTCTCTCTGACAGATGGGTAGAGATAGACAGACAAGTAAAAACATAGATACATAGGTAGGTTGACAGGTTACGCTAAATTGATAATTCTCGCCATCATTGTTCCTTTTCCTAGCGTTGCAAAATACATCTGTAATGCACTGATTGGGAGAGAGAGAGAGAGAGAGAGAGAGAGAGAGAGAGAGAGAGAGAGAGAGAGAGAGAGAGAGAGAGAGAGAGAGAGAGAGAGAGAGAGAGAGAGAGAGAGAATGATAAATTGCCAAAAAGTAATTGATATCCGCAAAACAAGTAGATTGATGGGTATTCGGTTCCTTCACTGGTCATTCCTGTCTTGGCATCGCCCACAGTCACCACCACCACCACCACCACCACCTTCACCGCCGACGCCGCCTCTATCTCCGCCTCCGCCGCCGCCACACTGCACATCAACACAACCACTGCCTTCATCATCACCATCATCATCATCAATACTATCATCGCTAATTAAACTGCTGTCATTATCATCGTTTTAAACAGTTTCAGTCATCACAACAGAAGTAACAGCGGGAGTTAGGAAGTCATGCTGGCCGGCGCTGAATCTCCACCGCCGACACAAAAGTCTTTCAAGTGAACGGATGCGGTCGGCCCACAACCCACAACCCCACAGCTCTTAGCCCACAGTCTATAGTTTCCTTTCCGGTTCTGGATACCAAGGAATCACCATTTGTTTACCACGCTGTCTTTGTTTTATCACTTCTGCTTATCCCCAAATGCTGCCGTAAATTAAGCAAGGATTATTCACTTCTTATATAAACTGATTATAAATTGTAATTTGGACACTTGTGGATGCTTCAGACAATATATGAAAAAGTGCAAGTACATCAGTAACTATTTGTTCAATGTAATGAATCGTTACCATATATCGGAACAAATAAATAATTATAGAAATATAACAATCAGCACAAAAGAATGACTAAGGTAATTTTTGCATGAAACCATATCTCAGAGAAAATATAATGATGTTCAAAACTCCAGGTCATGCGGCATACTTTCGAAAAGTTTTTTTGTAATTTCAGTGTAGCAGAGGCTGCTGAATGAGGCTTTATGACACAACAAGAGAGCAAGCACTGGATTCAACAGCTGCAGCAGAAATCATCATTGTGAACGCAAAACAACGCTCCCGACACTTACCGCCACGGCCTCTGACGGCGGCACCCACAGCGGCGGTGCTCGCTGTCCGAACTATGAGGACATGCCGTGGTGAGTCGTCCTATTTAGGTGAAGTGACGGGGTATGAGGCAGTGAAACAAGAAACATTTAAGACTGTAGCTGGGCGTGCTGGTGTAGGAGGCAACGTCTTAAAATTTGGTAAATACTGGGAAAGAAAAAAAAAAACATGTTGCAAGAAATCAGAAAAAAAAAAATAAATAAATGGGTGAAAAGAATCACGAAAAACTATAAACTATAGTAAAATAAGACGAATAAACAGTGAGTGACGCGACTATCCAGGGTGTGAAACATGTGTTAAGGAATCAGTGCACGATGTGTAGATTGGCTGTATACTTTGAACATCCGCATCAATTAAGGAGAACATAATGTGAGTGAAAAGATACAGAGAAGTGTCGCAGGAAGGAGGAGCGCCCGTCTGCAGCGAATCCCTAGTGAAGGTGCAAGCGCTGTGATGGACACAGGGAAAGTCAGAATGAGTTGTTATTTAAGATGTCCATGCAGTGTGCTCAGTAACAACGTGAGATGAAAATACAGTACCCATTGGTATTATTAATCAACAGTGCACGGAAAGTCTACAGACCATATGCGTATACTTAGTAAACTGCATGAATAGAGGTTTACTGAAGGGAACTTTCATATTACTTAAAAGAGCAAACCGAACCCATCCAATGTGCAGCAAGAATGTGGCGTGGAATAGTGAGCAGTGCATGTGTCGGCAGTGCTTTAATGGTGGTGGTGGTGGTGGTGGTGGTGGTGGTACAGTAATGGTGGTGATGCTAATGATGTGATCCAGAATGGTTTGGAATAGTTTGTGCCTAATGAAACAGAGAATACTGTGGCAAAGGAGTGCTATTACACTACATGAGAACTTGGTGATACTACTGATACTACTACTTCTAATTCTACTTCTACTATTACTACTACTACTACTACTACTACTACTACTACTGCTACTACTACTACTACTACTACTGCTACTACTACTACTACTACTACTAGTACGAAATTATCACTACAACTTAGTTTTTCTGCCACTTTAACTACTACTTATATTACTACTAGTACTAATAAAGAAAATATAATAATAGTGGAGATAATGTGGTGATAATTAAATAGTCATGTTAATAATAACGATGATGAGTATAATAATAATAATAATAATAATAATAATAATAATAATAATAATGATAATAATGATAATAATAATAATAATAATAATAATAATAATTAAAATTATCATTATTATTATTATTGTTATCATTATTATGATAATGATAATAGTAATAATAACAATACAATAGAATAAATAGAAGAAAATGAAAGATGGCATAATTACACTGAAAAATATATTATCATTATTGTTATTATTATTTTCATTATTTATTATTATTATTATTATTATTATTATTATTATTATTATTATTATTGTTATTATTATTATTATTATTATTATTATTATTATTATTATTATTATTATTATTATTATTATTATTAGCATTATTATTATTAGCATTATTATTACTATCGCGATATAATTTCAACAACTAAAATGGCGATACTCTAGTATTGGCAATAATAGTAGTATCAATATTACCATTAGTAGTATTAGTATAAGAAGCAGCAGCAGCAGCAGCAGCAGCAGCAGCAGTAGTGTCACAGGGCATCGCGGAGTGTTAGCATCCCGCCAAGTATCTCAATCAGCGCGGGAGGCGTCGTGCAGTGCCCGCCGAGCCGTCCGGCCCGGTGTGGCGGCGGGGCGGGCGCGGCACCGCGACATGTTGTGTGAGTGATGGATAGACGGCCGGGGCGTGAGGGGACGCCATAATGCCTCCCCGGGGCCGACCTGTAGGTGGAGGCGCATACATACCTCATGCGACACTATATCTTTCCACAGTCTGATTTCCCGGGGTTCAATTTGGTTCGCCCGCTACCCCGACGGAGTACCTTTGTCATGTTAAAATTGGCGAAGGGAGTATTAGCATTTTGGCGTTGGCTGGGAAATTATAGCGTGTGTTTGGGCACGGAAGCGTAACGTGTATCTGAACGTGCATCAATATTTCCTCTCGTGCACGTTTATGTGAGTTTCGACGAGGAAATATGAAGCAAAACCTATTGATATATTGTTTCAATATCCACACACACACACATAACCCAGACAGAATGAATGAATTTGAATAGATCAAGTGCCAGGGGAATAAACCAGTCGTCTCTCTGATATGTTTATCGGGTTTAAAAGTTTTAGAGATAATATTCTGGGATACAAATCATACTGTGGTTCTTATATGCATTTTGCTTATTTTCCTTCTCCGCTTTAACCCATGTCACGTTGATCGAATAAATATCATTCCCAGAATCTAAATATCCAAAACTCAACCAAATTTAATATATTACAAGAGTGCGACGGAGTATCTAAATAAAACTATTAGTAAATTTGGCTTCTGTCGCAATGTACATCACTCCTTCTAGAGACACTGCGAGGAAGACGGACGGAGGGAGAGAAAGCCAGAGGAAGGCATTGGTCTGCAGTCTAGTTTAATATGTACAGGGCGATTGTTTACCCTCAGAGGTGGGAGTGGCAGGCAGGGGCGTCGCGACAATGTGTATGTACCCCGCCCGCCACCACCCTCTCTCTCTCTCTCTCTCTCTCTCTCTCTCTCTCTCTCTCTCTCTCTCTCTCTCTCTCTCTCTCTCTCTCTCACCTCAAAGGCCTCTCATTTCTTCTTATATGAAATGCAAAGCGACAAAAACAACATTACTATTCTCTCTCTCTCTCTCTCTCTCTCTCTCTCTCTCTCTCTCTCTCTCTCTCTCTCTCTCTCTCTCTCTCTCTCTCTCTCTCTCTCGTGTGTGTGTATGAGTGCAGATATATGCGTGTGTGCAATTGCATATGCTGAGCACGTTCACGACCGAGGAAGGAAGGAAGGAAGAAAGAGAGAGAGAGAGATGAGAGAGAGAGAGAGAGAGAGAGAGAGAGAGAGAGAGAGAGAGAGAGAGAGAGAGAGAGAGAGAGAGAGAGAAGACAAAGGCATAGTATAAGGAAAGGGAGAGAGAAGAATAAAATATCCTGAGAGAAAAAAGAAAAAGAAAAAAAGAAGCAGCAACAACAATGATTCCACGTCAAGACTCTTCGCTTCCCTGGGTGGACAAAAACTCATGTCGTGTGCTAGCAGGAGACAGTCACTTAGGAGGGAAACACACCAGCCTCCTGTTTTATCCGAGGTTTTTTATTCTTCTCTCTCTCTCTCTCTCTCTCTCTCTCTCTCTCTCTCTCTCTCTCTCTCTCTCTCTCTCTCTCTCTCTCTCTCTCTCTCTCTCCAGCAGCCGCGATTATTTACGGCTCGAATTCTGGGAAGCCGAGAGTGGTGGGTGGGAGGTTTTCAGAGACGCTGGGCACATGGAACACAGCCAAAGGTGTTTCAATTCAATAACCTTACGGGGGAAAAATAATAGAAACGGACGTTATTCAGCCCTTTTCTCCTTGTAGCCGCTGTGTCTATAAGGAATTTGATTTGTATCCGGTTGAAAGTTGTCCTGCCGGATGTTCGGTTTAATTTGGCAGAGGGGAGACACGAGGAGAGAGAGAGAGAAAGAGAGAGAAAGGTGGATAAAAAAAAAATGGATAAAAAAGAATGTTTTATGTATGAACCGTGAAAAATGGTTGTGTTTCAGGCAGTTCACAGAGGAAAGGGATTATTTTAGGGGTGTGACGTTTGACCACGCTCTCGTAGTATTTCATTTGCTTGTTATTTTATGTCTCTGTTATTCCTTACGGCGGCTGCGTGGATTTACAAGCGTGCGAGTCCGCGGGGCCGTAAAGACAGTACTGGGGAGAGTCGCTAAACGAGTCGGCGAGCAGATTAGACACAACGACACACGCAAGTACAGGTGAAAGTATAGAGAAATGATTTCCACGTGACTGAACACCGCGCATATTGTTCCAAAATAATCCACACGTGAACATGTAGAATGACACGGAACAATGCTTCGTGTTTATCAGTTCCACACAACTAATTACTTCTTAAATTCCTCTAAAATAATGGGCAGGTTTGGTACAAGAGAACACGTGAACAAGTGAAAGGGGAAGAACATGGAATAATACTGCATCTGTCAAAGCAGGTGGATTTTTTTTTCTATATAAACACATAATAAAGAGAAACACGTATAATTACACATAACTGATCACTTTCCAAATTGCCACAAAACAGTCGTCTCGTGTGGCGGAAGAGAACAAGAGAACAGACCGGAAAGGGAAGAACGCGGAACAAAGCTAGGACTTCTAAACACAAAAAAGAATAATGTACAATTCCAAATAATTGAACACTTCCCAAATTGTCACAAAACAGTTCGGAAGAGAGCACAGGAACAGGTGGAAGAAGGAAGAACACGGGGCGAATCTGCATGTATCACGTAGGAATTCTTAGCACGATACAAAGCAACGGTTATAATTCTAAGTAAATAAGTACTTCCTAAATTCCCCTGAAATTACAGACAGGTGCGGTGGAAGAGAACACGAGAACAGGCGAAAAGGGAAGAACACGAAACAAAGCCAGGACTTCTAAGCACAAAAAGAGTCAGCTATAATTCCAATCAATTGAACACTTCCTAAACTGCTCTAAAATAATCAACAGATGTGGTGGAAGAGAACACGAGAACAGGTGGAAGGAGAACGAGGAACAATGCAACAATTCTTACCCAGGTGGACTTCTCAGCACACAATAAAGGTTATCAGGTAAGAGTGAGTGAATGGATAAGTTGTTAATGGCCACGAACACCTGTATGGAACAATGGTCTCTCAATCACCCACGTGGATTTAAAGGGACGTAATAAAGGTACTCAGGTGTGGATATCAGGTGTGAATGAGTGCACGGGTGAGGCGCTAATGGCTCCTGACACGTACGGTTAACACCTGTACTACATTATGGAGTCGAATGGAACGTGTGTGTGTGAGAAGTGAACAGGTGGACGGAATGGCTGAAGATGAGGCAGGTTTACGAGCAGTCCATGGAAGTTGCCGGTGTGATGTAGAAGGACTGATTCTGTATGTGATGTTTTCCCGGGTGGAAGTGTGTGGATTGAGAAGTATATAGCAGGAGGGCGGAGTGGCTGAAGACGAGACAAATTTTTCCTGCAGTCTGGAAAAGTTGCTGTTGTGATGTATGGACGATGTGTGTTTCTGTTTGTGATGTTTTATGCCTCGTTAATTTGTAGATAGTCAGTTGTGATGTGATGTGATGTAGTAATCTATTCTGACATACTCTGGTCTAGTTTGGAAATAGTGTCCGTTCGCGTTTTAACGAGTAATTGGTAAGCCAGGTGATAAGCTAGGCAATCTAAAACTAATTATCCACTGAAAAAAAAAAACAAATGCAGAAAGAATGTTTTTTTTTTTTCTATATTTCAACTGAATTTTGTATTTCAGCCTACAATAAAGTTTCAGTCACTATCCCTTCGTGTTTCCTATTTGCCTGGATTGGTACACACACACAAAAAAAAAAAAAAAAGAAAAAAAAAAAAAAGAAAATTCGACATTGAATAAAAAGAAACCGAAAAAAAAGTGGGTTGATCATTGAATTTTTTTTACATGTGAATAATTTTCTTACTAATAACAGAACACAAAGATAACAGTTATTCATCACCAGCGACTACTATGCACTCGACGAAAAACTGTAATGGTGATGATGATGATGATGATGATAATGAAGATAATGACGGTGATGACGATGAGTTATACGTAATAAGTATGATAAATCAGTAAATGACTTTTTTCATTTTGATGATAATAATGATAATGGTGATGACGATGAGAGGAAACGAATACGATGACCCATTTGTAAAAATTTTTTTTGATGATAATGATGATGATAATGATGATGACGAGGAAAAGGAATATGATGAACCAATGTACGAGTACGACTTTTGGTGGTGATGATGATGATGATGATGACAATAATGGCGACAACAATGAATAAAAAAAACAAATATAATGAATCACTAAAAACTTAACAACAACAACAACAACAACAACAACAAAAACAAAACATGACCACCAAACCACAACAACCCAAACCACAACCAACCCTTGATAATGACAATGAAAGGAAAAAGGGAAGAGAGAAAAGAAAAAAAGAGAGAAAGAGAAAGACCTAACCCAAGCCAATCCAAGACAAACGGTGCGAGGCAATTCATCAGCAAACACGTATCCTTTCCTCAGGTAGTGTGTGGACAGGGGCACAAGGAAGCGGCGGCGGCGGCGGCAGTGGCGGACAAGGGGACTAATAAACACGTATGTCACTCAAACTAATAACTAATGGAAACACGCCCTCGTGAAATTGAGGTTCACGTGAATTGTGGACATTACGAACCGGGCCAATTATCGTCACTGAGGTGTAAAATTACTGCTGACGAGGTTATTAGGAGTGTCAGCGGCGGCGGCGGATCACGCGGGGGCGGCGGGAGGGCGTGTGGAGGTCGCGGGGTGGTGGTGGTGGTGGTGGTGGTTGCAGGGGTGGTGGGGGTCGTAGTGGTGATGGTGGTGGTGGTGGTAGGGTGTTGTGGTGGTTGTGGTTGTGTTGCTGGTGGTGGTGATTTTAGTGGTAGTGGTGGTAATGACATCACTACTACTACTACTACTACTACTACTACTACTACTCTACTACTACTACTATACAATGCTATGTATTACTAAAGGCGCAAATACTGCCGTTGATGATGATTATGGTGGTGGAAGTGGTGATGGTTGTAGTAGTGCTGGTGGTGGTGGTGGTGGTGGTGGTGGTGGTGGTGGTGGTGGTGGTGGATGATGATGATGATGATGATGATGATGATAGATGATAAAGAGGAGGAGAAAGAGGAGGATGAGGATGAGGATGAGGAGGAGGAGGAGGAGGAGAAAAGCAGAAGAAACAAGAGGAGGAGGAGAGAGAAGGAGAATAATGTTAAGATATTATAAAAATCCTAATTAGTTTTTATACAAGAACTAGACTAGACCACTCCACACACACACACACACACACACACACACACACACACACACCACTGCAGGTCTACACAAGCGCACACAAGAGGTGTCAAATGGTGATAAGTGACCATTATTAAGAGGTCACCGGGTCACATAGATTCACAGAGGGGGTCATGACCTCATGAGCACAATTCCTATAAAGGTCACCACGCTTCACATCAGGTCATGAGGTCGCAGTGAACTCATAACCTCATGTTCTATAATATCTCACCAGGTCACACACATATTTCCTCATCAGGTCATATAATTCATGTCAGGTCACATTTTTATCGTACTGTGTTACATAAATTTGTACTAAGTAAGGAAAATGTTCTAACTGGTCACACAATAGTTGTAACAGTACTTTATCTATTCTGTATCACGGCACATGCGAGTCACATCATTTAAAAATCGTATACTTCTGTACTAGTATTCCGTCCATGTTGTATAATAGAAATTTTGCACCAAGAATGGAAAATGTTCTGATTGGTTATATAATATCACTTATACCATTGCACATGCGAGTAAAATAATTCAGAATCACACACTTCATTAAAAGCTTTCCATCTAGACTATATTTTATCATATGGTGTAACACAAGTATGCACCAAGTAAGGAAAACTTTCTTATTCGTCTCACAATAATCATGTAGCAATACGAGTATTTTATACCAAGCCACATACGAGTCACATCACTTAAAATCACACACTTCCATAAAAACTTTCCATCCAGGTTATATTTTACCATCGTATAAAAAAAAAACTGTACCAAGTATGAAAAATGTTTTAACTGGTAATTTAATACCATATAAATTTAATACCAATGAACATATCGGCCACATCACTTAAAATCACATATTTCCGTAAAAGCATTCCAACTAGGCTACATTTTTATCATACTGTGCTACAGAAATTATGCCTATGTATGGAAAAACTCCTACCTGATCAAATACTACCACGAAACATTATACTAAGGTACATACTGTGCAAGCCACTTAACGTAAATTCACACACTTTCTCAGGAGCCTTCCATCATATTCCCCACAAAAAAGAAAAGGAAGAAAAAACAAAACCAGTAACGTCAGACCGTCACGAGAAACTTCCAGCCCCCGAGAAGGAGAAGAAACAAAAAAAAAAAAAAAAAAAAAAAAAAAAAAAAAAAAAAAAAAAAAAAAATCAGTAGCGTCACAGCAGCTGGCGGCGTTCATAACTTTCCGAGTCAT
>NC_087152.1:38294316-38306816 GCF_035594125.1 Scylla paramamosain | reverse complement strand
TATTCTTCTACCTATATCCCTTTCTGCTTGCCTGCTTACTTACCTGCCTACGTAACTGCTTGCCTGTTTTTTTGCTTAATTGTCTACCTTCCTACCTATCTACGTTAGTCCATATTTCTCTGTCTCCCTGCTTATCTACTTAGTTTCTTACCTATATCCCTGCTTTTCCTGCTTGCTTGCTTTCTCGTGTTCGTATTTCTTGTATCCTTCTTTATTTATTTACTTTTCTGACTGACTGGAGTTGTTTTCTCTCTGTTTACGTTCCTTCTCTCTGTCTCTTTATGTTTGTGTTCGTGTGTCTGTGTCTGTACCTCTCTCTCTCTCTCTCTCTCTCTCTCTCTCTCTCTCTCTCTCTCTCTGCCAAGGTTGAAAGGGGAGGGAGCTTGTGTTTACGCCGCCATCTTGACTCTCTCTCTCTCTCTCTCTCTCTCTCTCTCTCTCTCTCTCTCTCTCTCTCTCTCTCTCTCTCTCTCTCTGTCTCTCTCTCTTTCATCGACGTTTGAAATTAAAAGTTAAGATGAAAATAAGAGACATGTATTACGAATTTAAAGATGAAAATATGCACTGAAAAAAGCCCCGAAGATCACAAACAAAAAGTATTTATAAAAAAGTCAGATGTGGCGAAGTTGCAAGAACCGGGTGGTGGTTTTTGCTTCCGCGGCGTGTGTTAACCCTTTGTACCTCCTCCTCCTCCTCCTCCTCCTCCTCCTCCTCCTCCTCCTCCTCCTCCTCCTCCTTCTCCTCCTCCTCCTCGTTCTTCCATATTTCCACCCCAACTGCAGCCTCCATTTAGAAGTCTTTCATATATCTATTTTTTTTATATATAATATATATATTATTTAATTTTGTTCCTTAATTTGATTTGTTTTTTTCTCTCTTTTGTTTGGATTTGTTATTAGTTCATATTTTTTGTTGCCTTTTTTTTATTTTCCAAGTGGATTCTGCATTTCTTTATTTTTTTCATTATTTCTTTTTATTTTTTTCCTTATTTTTTTGCTGTTGTTGTTTTCTTATTTTTGTTGTTGTTGTTGTTGTTGTTGTTTTTGTTGTTGTTTTCTTTTTTTCTATTTTCACCAATATTAAATTTTTCCCCTTTCATTTTCTGTTCTCCATTTTCTTTCTCACCCTCTTCTTTATTTCCTTTTTTTTTTTCTCTCTACTACCTCCTTCTACTTCACTTCCACCTCTCCTTTTGTTGTTGTCATCGCTTCTTCTTCATCTCCTTCTACAACTCACACTAGTAAACCTCCTTTATTTTTCTGTCCACCTTCCTTTTCCCTCTTTTCATCTTTTTCTCTCCCCTCTTTCATCTGTAGTCGTCATTTCTCATCCCTTCATCACGTCCCATTCATAGTCTTATTTACCTTCATCATTCTTAGGTTTCATAATCACTCACCCATACACCCACTACTCCTCCACCTATCTTCCCTCTTTCTTCCTACTCCACGCCTACTTTTCCTCCTCCTCATCCCTTCACCCCCCTTTCTCTATTCCCTCCCCCGTGCTCCTGCCTGCGCTCTGACCACCAAAACACAGTCGGCCATTTTGTTTGCGTGTTAACCGGCCATCAGCACCCCGGCCCCCCCTCCAGCACCCCCCTGCCAAGCCAAGCCCCCGACGCCGCCCCGGGAAAATTTATTGCACTGGCTAATTACACCTCTGACTTACTGCCTCGTTAAATCACAACTACGACATGTTGTGATAAGCGATAAAAACGAGAGAGAGAGAGAGAGCGCGAGTAAGAGAGAGAGTGAGCGAGCGAGCAACGGAGGGAGAGAACAGGAGTGAGACGCCCGATGCCCCCTTGAGAGAGAGAGAGAGAGAGAGAGAGAGAGAGAGAGAGAGAGAGAGAGAGAGAGAGAGAGAGAGAGAGTGTGTGTGTGTGTAGGTTCGTCTACGTATGCTTCACTCATTCTTCCTCCTCAGGGTCAGAAAAAAATGAAAGGTAAGAAGGTAAGACGTGATGGCAGGTAAGGAAGGAATGGTGTCTTGAAAGTGTGTTTTAAAGGGAAGGGAAGGGAGAAAGGTAAGCTGCTTGTCATCTACAGCACGGTGAGTAAAGTAAAGGTTGTGGTGGTGGTGGTGGTGGCAATAGTAGTAGTAGTAGTAGTAGTAGTAGTAGTAGTAGTAGTAGTAGTAGTAGTAGTAGTGGTGGTGGTGGTACTAGTGGTGGTGGTGATGGTAGTGGTTAAGTGAATGTATGTGGGCTTTTTCTTCTCATTTTTTCTTTTCTTCTTTTTTTCTCTTCTTTCATAATCCGTGGCGTCGTCACGTTTGGCAAGTTGAAGTGCTATTATTTTTTACCTTAACGTACATTTTTATTCTCTTTTCGTTATATCGTTTCTTTTTTTTCTGTTTCCTCCTTGTGTATATGTGTGTGTGTGTGTGTGTGTGTGTGTGTGTGTGTGTGTGTGTGTGTGTGTGTGTGTGTGTGTGTGTGTGTGTGTGTGTGTGTGTGTGTGTGTGTGTGTGTGTGTGTTTTCGTATCTTTTTTAATTTGCTTATAGCTCCTGTCCCTTCTGCTGGACGGTCGGTCAATCAGTGAGGGTGGTCAGTTCCCGGCCTCCCCTTTTTTTGTCACGCATTACAAAAAGGTTCAAAGAAATATTCTCTCTCTCTCTCTCTCTCTCTCTCTCTCTCTCTCTCTCTCTCTCTCTCTCTCTCTCTCTCTCTCTCTCTCTCTCTCTCTCTCTCTCTCTCTTTCTCTTTCTCTCTCTGTGGTGCTGGTGGTAGTGATGAATATATTAATGATGATAATAGTGGTAGTAATGGTGGTCGTTAAAATAGTAGTGAAGGTGGTTGTGATTTAATTAGTGTAAAATCTATGTAAATATTAATGTACTAAGAGTCCAGAGAGAGAGAGAGAGAGAGAGAGAGAGAGAGAGAGAGAGAGAGAGAGAGAGAGAGAGAGAGAGAGAGAGAGAGAGAGACGGGCCTGGTGGAAGGAGAAGGAGGCGGGGTGGAGGTCGAAGTGAAGGGGCAGAGAACTCCTGGTCACGACTGGGTGCGGGTGAGGGGCCTTGTACTCCGCCTCGCCTCGTCTGCCACGCCATTCCCTCGCCTAAGTATTTACCTAACAGCTACACATGCTTCCAGATGAGTTACACCCACGCATTCTACCCATTCCAGGAAAACATCACCCCCCAAAAAATTCTCCACATGATAAATTTAGCTAAAATAATTCGACTTACCTAATTTACTGACCTAACTTCAAGCAATCTAATAAAAGCTTCACGTAACTTTAATATAGTCAAATCTAATCTATATTAATTCAATGTAATATAATCTAACATAATCTAAGCTGAGCAAGTACGTATAATCTTATCTGATCTAATCTTGTTAATTAGTGAAAGAAGAATGATTTTTTTCGGCGGGAAATATTATACGGGTGGAATGTACATGGAACAGATTTACCCTGAGGGAGCTTCAGGTATACGCGTACATACATGTATATACAGAGTACTCATTAAGCCGTTTTTTTTTTCTTTTTTTTATACGCGTCAAATGTACAAAAAATGGTTAGAGAGAGAGAGAGAGAGAGAGAGAGAGAGAGAGAGAGAGAGAGAGAGAGAGAGAGAGAGAGAGAGAGAGGGAACAGAACACCCCTTCAACTCAGCTAATAATTCGGTAATGATTAATCAGTCATATGTCAACAGATTTCTCCTCACGCCACCCTCTGATTGCAAGACTATGCGTATGAAAAAAACAAACAAAAAAAAACAGTCGTAACATTCCTACCAGTTAACATTCTGCATGGCGCCCTTGAGCTGGTACACTGGCAGATCTGTAAAGACAAATATTGACACACGTAAGGTTAACCAGGGTAAAATAGATTCGTGGGAATATTGTATCATTATTTTTCTTCTATATGGTTTAAATTACTGAAAAAAAAAAAAAATACGCTGAGATGTTATAAGAATAAAAAAAATAAAAAGAACAAAGACAAAAGCAAAAGTTGTTTCACATGTAAGGAAACGCCTGGGAAAGACACTGTTAATACCTTCACTCTATTCTCCTTAAGGCTCAATATTCCTCAACAAGCTCGAGAAAACCTATCCGATGTTGTGTATTTAAGTGATTCTGTAACTGCTACGTAAAATAGTGCGGTTCAAATATGGCTCTAATAATGTAGCTAAAAATTATTCAGAGTTAAGTTTAAAGCCCGTGAGACAATGTACATGCTTTTCTCCGTTTATTCATTGATTTTAACAGGTTCTAGTTGAAGTTATTGCGGTATTCAGTAGTGTTTGCATTATTCTAGCAAGAGTTAGACAAAGGAATCTGCATCATCAGTAAGAGAAACCCCCATGGGAATGCCGCGGTTCATCTCTATGGCCTTTCAAATTAGTTCTTATGAGAGCCCAGTGTTTAAGAATACAGATCATAAGGCTACAGTAAATAAAGCAATATCTAAGATTCTCTCTCTCTCTCTCTCTCTCTCTCTCTCTCTCTCTCTCTCTCTCTCTCTCTCTCTCTCTCTCTCTCTCTCTCTCTCTCTCTTCTTACCCCACACGGTCCCTCAACACTACACACAATTACCATAACTTTGAAAATTTCTTCACCTGCAGGAGCCCACACCTGCGCTCTGCTTCCCAACAGTTGCCACTCTCAACAAAATCTTCAACAGTCTTAAAGAAGCCTCATTAACTTGGCACTAATAACCTCAATAGCCCCAGTAATTAGGTTGTTAGTGCCGAGTCAATAGGGAAGTTTAAAGGATTAGATTAAGTTATGGATATGAAAGCTGGTGGATGTAGGGACGTTTTATATACGGATTGATCACGTGTAGGCGTACTGGTTTGTTGCTGCTTCCTTTATGTTTTTGTGTTCTTATGGTAACACTGGGGTACTCTTACGTCATTGGAAGATAGATGTTTGTGAGTAAAAGCTGCTTATTGAATTGAATATCTGTTTGTTTGTCTGTCTGTCTAGCTATCTATATGTCTGTCTGTCTATTCATCCATTCATCCTTCCATCTATCTATCTGTCTACCCCTTTACCTGTCTACCGACCTATTCACCCATTTACCTGCCAGTTTTTATATATACGACTTCCTGTTTTCGTGCACGAGAAAGATAAATATCCGAGATACAGATGATTTTCCCCAAATTTAGAGAAAAAAAAATAAGTAAAGTAATAAATAATAACTCATGTTTTATGGGCAGCCACACACCTGGCGCCGAGGAGGAAGTCTTAATGAGGCAAGTTTACGAGATCACCGCGCAGCCTCGACCAATACCACCACACCTGGCCGAACCTTGCCCTCAGGAACCAGGTAACGAGAACACTACCCCAACCTCCTCTCTCCGCCTCTCCTCCTTCTCCCTAACTCTACGCCTCCCCCTCTCCGCTTCCCCCTGGCCGCTTACAACTGTGCTAATTTGAGCAAAACGCGATTTACAGGTCATGGGAAAAAATTGGTGTTGTGGTCACGGGTAATCGAACACTGGTACCTACTCATGCCTTCCATTTTTTTTTCTGTTTTTTTTTTCTATTTTTGCTGTTTGTTTCCCTGTTTTCTATGTTTGTTTCCCGATTTCTGTTCTTGGTTTCTGTTTTCAGTGCTTGCTTTTCCACTTTCACTACTTATTTTTTTTTTTATTTTTACTATTCATTTTGTTTCTCACTTTCTCTTTTTTTTTGCCATCTTTTTTGCTGCTTGATTTCCTGCTTTCCCGATTCATTTCCTTACAAAATTTTTTCAATGTTTTTTCAGGATATTTTATTTTATTATTTTTTTTTCAGAGGTCAATTATTTTTACGTCTTGTTTATAGCGGATCTGTTTCTTTTTTTTTTTTTTTCATGCACTTTTGTTTTTCACGTATTTGTTTTATTTTTTTCTCTCTCGTCGTATTTTTTTGTAATTTTCTTGAGCTTATTTTCAGATAATTCTCATTTCCTTTTATTTTCTATTTTCATGCTCCATAAATTTTCCTGTTTATTTTTATTTTCTCCAGTTGGTAAACATTAATATTTTGTAACTCGTTCTACAATAAACAGATTCATATTTCCACGACTGTGAAAGGGTGCGCCATTTTAGAGCTTGGTGTGGAAACTAGACACTCACTAGTTCGTCTTTGCCGGATGACAGACATGCACCCTTCTTCAGTGCTCGTGTTACAATAAGTATATTCATATTACCGTGACTGTGAAAGCTTACACCATTTTAAGCCTCGACATGATAAAAAGACGGTCACGTGTCTTTGCCAGATGATAGACACACAACCTTCCTTAGCTTAAGGGCGATAACCTTTATAATTTTACACACGAGTAGACTTATGAATCAAGTTGGTTTAGTTTGAAAAATAACTATCATTCAGTATCTTTTTTTTCGGAAATCGGACATATATTTGACTTTGCTCTGAATTTATGACTCGACAGTTTTGGGCATTTATGGTTAAGTATAGCGTGTACGTTGGACATTTTTTTTAAAGTTCATCCTGCGTCTTTCTGGCAATCACTAGGAGCAACGTATATGCACTGTTGTTGCTTCTGAAGAGGCCACTGATAAATTTAAAAGCAAAAAGCCAACACCTTCCTCTTATCTCGCTAAACATGGTCTTGGTTGTTGTTTTATTGCTTTCCTCGCCTTTCCCTTTGTTGTTAATTGTTCACATTCATGTTTGCTCACTCCGCTTGGGTCTGTTAATTCTGTGATTTTCCCTTGATGGCTTTTCATGGATTTTCATACTACTACCGCTGCTTCTACTACTTCTACTACTACTACTACTACTACTACTACTACTACTACTACTACTACTACTACTACCACTACTTCTAACAGCTACAACAACAACAACAAGAACAACAACATCAACAACAACAACAACAACAACAGAAACAAAAACAACCAATTATTTTCCTTGACTGATTAAATCCTTGCTTTTCATGGGTTTTCATACTACTACTACTACTACTACTACTACTACTACTAATACTAATGCTACTACTGCTTCTAATAACAAAAACAACAACAACAACAACAACAACAACAACAACAAAAACAACAGCAAAAAACAACAACAATAATAACCCACTACTTATTTTCCTTGCCTGATTAGCGCCTTGTTTCCCTGACCATCACTTAAACCAGCACCTATCGCAGCCATGCCTTTGCCTCCATCAGACCTCCAGGCGCATTCACAGTCCAGCAACAAGCTTAACACGCATGCGCAGTGAGGGAGTGCCTTCCTTCACGAGGACGCCGCTACCCCTTCCCTACCCTTGGCCACTGTGTCTGTAAGTCTTAAGTCAGCACACAGTATGCTGGGATTATGTTTTACGCTGTTTGTTTAATCTTTACAAATCTAATACTAGCAGATTTTTCAGTCGTGTACAGATGAGGAATTTGTTTCGCTTATTGTGAAAAAAGAACCGAAAATAAACAATTGCCTGATCAAGTAAGTACTGAGAAACAATCCAAGATAAATCATTCACGGCGTGCAGAAATATACAAAAACACATTTCAGAATAATGCTTTCGATTCTCATCAAGAAGGTTTTATATATATATATTTTCATTTTCTGTTATTTTATGGAACGGTTGCAGGCATATTTCTTAATCTTAGGATGACTTTCACCTGTGTGGAGTTACATTTTAGAGAATTTTGAATGCTTAACAGGATCAGGAAGAAGATAAGGATGCACATCAGTCGAAGTCAAAAGCTTGTATACTCGTATAACTAGAACTTCAATTACATTCTCTCTCTCTCTCTCTCTCTCTCTCTCTCTCTCTCTCTCTCTCTCTCTCTCTCTCTCTGTGTGTGTGTGTGTGTGTGTGTGTGTGTGTGTGTACAATATTATGTTTGTGCACGCTAAATTGTCCATATCTAATCGCATTTTTTACAGGACTGAGTCAAGCTCGTGATGTCCTTTCCTTCAGCAATACTTTATCAATAACTCCTTTACGTTTCATGAATATTTACAACACACATAGACTCATCAGGTAACTGGTTCCACTGATTTATGGCTTTAGTAATGAAGCTTTAACTTTATCACTGCATTTTTTCTTTTCTCTAATATTTAGTCGTGCTGAGTCGTCATCCTCTGGCATGCTGCTTACCAATGATAGAGGCTTTGTTAATGGATTTTATTTCTTTACTGTTATTCCTTCATAAATCATCATTTCATTTTTTTTCTTCTTTCCTTTTATTCCGACAATTGTTGTGAATGTCTCAGGTTTTCTTCTCAGCTTATATCTCTCAAACTGGTCTCTCATTTCATCATTTTCAAGCAATTTATTAATTCAGACTCCAGACAACACCAACAGCAAGTTATGGAAAGGTTGAACGTATATGTGTTAGGTTTTCTTCTTGATAGCTAAGGTTTCTGAAATTGTGCTCATATCAAACTGTTGCTCCACTCCTAGTTCTGTTTATGTGCTTAGGAACGTGAGCCCAAAACACCAGCAACAGCAGACATAAAGGTATACAAAGGAAAGCAAATCACTGTGATGGTGGTACAGGTTATTATTTTTAGTGTGTGTGTGTGTGTGTGTGTGTGTGTGTGTGTGTGTGTGTGTGTGTGTGTGTGTGTGTGTGTGTGTGTGTGTGTGTGTGTGTGTGTACGGAGGAGTGCGTCAAGAGTATGTCTGACTAGCATGGCATGACGTTTGAATATATATAGTTCTTAACACTTTCCGTAATATATAAGAGAAGCTTAATTCCAGCCACTACGCCTGTCATCTTACACAAAAAAAAAAAAAACATACCTGAGATTAACGTATTGTTTTCACGTTTCTACCTCTCACCACACGATGCCACGAGCTGCCATCTAACGTAAGACATAGCGAGTTATCCTTAAGACTTCAAAACCCAGTAAGTAATCTAGGACACGCGTTTCAAAATTCATTCATATAAAAATAAAAAAAAATACAAAAAACTCGAATTCTTAGCTCACTGCAAATATACTCGTACTTCGGGACGAACTGATGGGGTCGAAGGGAACGAAAGTTCACGGCACAGGGTCACGTTTGGCGAGTGTCATGGTGACGTGAAGGGCTCTACGTGGCTCCGTGTGCCGTGAAACAAACGACCTTCAACATTTCCGCGAATATTTCTAATTACAAAGCCCATCCGCCACCAGTCCGCCTTCACCTATAATGAGCGGAGATTTTTTTTCTTTTCTCTCTCTGTAATTGTGCGGACCTTCCTCGCGTCAACCCTTCACGCCGCGCGGCTTCATGTGTCCACCGTTTCAGGGAGGGAGGGGCAGCGTCGGGCAGTGGCTGAGGCGTAGCGAAGGCACCGTGACGGGGGTAAGAAGGGTCACGGGGTAGGAGGGGCTGCAGATGGTGGTGTGAGGCTCCTTCAGGGCAGAGAAAGGTGCACAGGTTAACTTACTTGAAGGGGAACAGTGGAATTAAGACTGGTGAAGGCACTCCTGCCAGCTGAGGCGCTGCATTTTTTTCTTTACTTTTTTTCTTAAATGTAAATAATATCTGGGAAAGATTTATTGTTGAACTTACACGCTGCGCACATTATTGGAAAGTTCATATGCATGTGCATGTGCACGCACGCACGCAAACACACACACACACACACACACACACACACACACACACACACACACACACACACACACACACACACACACACACACACACACACACACACACACACACACACACACACACACACACACACACAATTAGAAAGACAATATTTAATTTATATTCATATTCATGCAAAGTTTCATATATAAATACGAGTAGTAACATCGAAATGCATTTTGATGAGCAATTTGATTTGTATTATCTTGATACCACTACTGGTTCCATTCCGCCACCTGATATATCAGTGCTCCAATATTTATGTAATATTCGTGAGCCTACTTCAAAATTACAGATATTACCAGCATCACTAAGGAATTATTCATGCTAACCATAATACTTCTTGCAGTCGGCGCGTGATGTACAGCTCTTACATGTAAATTTGACAACATCCTAAAGCCGGAAAGAAAAAAGAAAGTCATGTATTCCATCAGCAGCGTGTCCATCCTGTTCATAATTTCCAACGGTTCACCAGTAAGTCTTGAGTCAAAGTGAGGGACCTGAGACGCCCTGCGGAGGCTGTGTGGCTGAGAGATGAGCAGCTCGACGCGCGTCGAGGTGAAGGAGAGGAATGCGCAGACGCGTATGTTCTTCCCTGACCAGGACGAAAGCGAAGGAAGGAAGGAGTACCTGGGCGAGCTGTTTATCGCAGGAAGGGCCAATTACCATGCCGGCCAATCAGAGCCGCCATGACGGGGAAGCTAAACACCACGACTAATACCACGCTCCATAGATAAGGGAAACATATGCCACTCTTAAGCCGCGGCCTCCATACGTGAGGGGGAGAAACATCCCTCTCAATCTTATTATTTCCATACATTAAGGAATTAGACACCGTTCCTCCCCAGTGCCGCGGCGGGACGGGGGCGAGCCACTCCTCCCGGTTTTACATCTCCCGTATATAGGCGAGGGGCCGCGGGAAGGGGTGTTAGCGTGTGACTGTGACGTTACACCCAGATAACAGTGGTCAATGGCTGTTATTTCCAGAGAAAGGGCAGTGTTTATTTATGCTAATGAGATCTGGGCCAGGTAGAGCCAGGTGAGCGAGCGAGAGCAGGAGGAGGAGGAGGAGGAGGAGGAGGAGGAGGAGGAGGAGGAGGAGGAGGAGGAGGAGGAGGAGGAAGAGGAAGAGGGGGAAGAGATAGTAGTGGTAGTGTTGGTGGTGATGGTGATAGAGGTAGTGGTGGTGGTGGTGGTGGTGGTGGTGGCTGTGGTGGTGGTGGTGGTGGTGATGGTGGTGGTGATAATAGTGATGGTGTTGGCAATACTGGTGGAAGAGAAGACTGTGGAAGAGAAACATGCAAAAAAGAAATATGTGGAAGAGAAAGAAGAGAAAAGGAAGAGAAATAATAAAAGGAGAAAGAGGAGGAAAAGAGGAAAAAGGAAAAACCAAAAATTAAGGAAGAAGATAACAGAAAGAAAGTGAGAGAGAGAGAGAGAGAGAGAGAGAGAGAGAGAGAGAGAGAGAGAGAGAGAGAGAGAGAGAGAGAGAGAGAGAGAGAGAGAGAGAGAGAGAAGGAGAAGAAGAAAAAAAGATGAAGAAGAAGGCGGTGGTGGAGAGAGGCTGTGGAGGTGGAGGATTAGGAGGAGGAGGAGGAAGAGGAGGAAGGGAGGGGGCAGTGACGGGGGGCGAATTTTAAGTAGGTGGAAGAAATGGCTGGCTAGTCGAGAGGAGGAGGAGGAGGAGGAGGAGGAGGAGGAGGAGGAGGAAGAGAATGGGGGAGGAAGAAGACTATAAGGTAGGCGTCGTTAATTTCATGAGAGTAATAAAAATGGCGGACGAACCGTGCCTGACACAGTACGAATATTGGCATGAGAACCGCCACGGAAAATATACCAATGGAAAATTAAGAAGAAAAAAAAAGAAAAAAGAAAAAAATACATTCGAGAAAAATACACGAACACTGACAAAACGAAAATAAGTAAGAAAAAAAAAAACAAGAGATAGTTAGAAATAAGAAAAGCATCTTAAATTAACAGAAATTAAAGAAAATAAGACAACAAACCAGACGAAAAAGAAAAATTTAAAAGCTTTTGCTAGTCTAGGGTTCATCTTTGACCGGCTCTGAGAGGGTGGGGGAGAGAGAGAGAGAGAGAGAGAGAGAGAGAGAGAGAGAGAGAGAGAGAGAGAGAGAGAGAGAGAGAGAGAGAGAGAGAGAGAGAGAGAGAGAGAGAGAGAGAGGGCAAAGTGAAGGGGGAGATAGAAGGAAGGGGAACCAAAGGCGGGAGTTGAGCAGGTGGGAAGGAAGGGGCGAGCATAAGAGAGGAGGGGGAGGGATGAGGGAGGGATGGGGAGAGGGGGAGTGGTAGATCGTGAGGGGCGGAGGAGGGGGTTGGAGGGGGGCGGGAAATTGAGGGTCTGGGGCAGCGGGTCTTGATAGCATCTTCTGCCTTACTGCCTCCATCCCTCCCCCCTCCTCCTCCTCCTCCTCCTCCTCCTCTCTCTTCTTCTTCTTCCTTCTCTCCACCACGACTACCTCCGCCTCCACTTCATGCCCCTTCTCCCTCTCCTCTTCCCCCTCCTCCATCTCCTACTTCTTCTCTGCCTCTGCCTCTGCCTCCTCCTCCTCCTCCTCCTCCTCCTCCTCCGTTTCCAGCTCCACCCTAAAGCTTAAGACTTTATTCGACGCTTTACTTTCCATGCAGGAGTTGCAGGTCGGAGGTCAGGCTGGTTGACCTCTGCGCCACCACCTGCCCTGTAAAGCTCGCCATCATTACCTGTAAAGCCGTGGTTACCTGACACTCCAGACTTACCTGAGTGAGCGATGACCCCTGTGTGTGTGTGTGTGTGTGTGTGTGTGTGTGTGTGTGTGTGTGTGTGTGTGTGTGTGTGTGAATGCCCGTGGGAGCGCTTCGTAGATATGTGTGTAAATAAAATATACATACATAAACACACACACACACACAAACACACTCATATATATATATATATATATATATATATATATAT
>NC_087152.1:38271816-38289316 GCF_035594125.1 Scylla paramamosain | reverse complement strand
TACTACTACTACTACTACTACTACTACAACTATTACCACTATTGCTTCTACCATTACTACTACTACTACCTTCACTACTACTACTACTACTACTACTACTACTACTACTACTACTTAGTAAACAAGGGGCTGCCTGGGAGGGGCCACCTGCTCGGGAAGGGAGAATTTCCTGGGCGGGTCGCTCTACGAACAATATATATTTTTGAGCGATTTGTGACGGTTCTTTCTCGCGTGTGATAATTCATGGCATGTTTTCATACTTTCACGTGTCGGGCGGACTCGTGTTTGCTCGGAGAATGAAGTGAAATGTCAAAAGAGGAGGAGGAATGCAATCGATGACTACTGAAACTAAAACAACATGGCGTCTGGTCCCACAATGCATTTTTCCCTCCTCGCCCCGCGGCCATCGACCATAAACATTGTAGGTTCTCTGGCCTGTCCTCTCGCGCCTCGGGAATGTATAATTAGAGGGTAAAATTACGGTTTTTTACCCCGCCGGAGACTGTCGGAGCTGCGTGGTGGCTCTCCGATCAGTGATATATTCGGGCGGTGCGCATACCAACCTTCACTTCTTCGCTGGCGTCCGAGAAGCGACATTCCTCTTATAATATATATTCTCGGTCTTTTTTTCCCTGGCACGTATCAGATAACATTGAGATATATTACACTAAATTTATCTGCTTGTGTCTATACATCTCCCGTCGCATTCACTGGGCGATATGCGAGTCTGTCTGAGGGAAAATAAAGAGTTTAAGCCCACGTGCGCTACTAGAGAGGAATAATAATGTAACGTAGAGCATAAGAAGGCAATAAGGTACAGAGAATAAATAGGTGAGAATGTATCTGTAGAGGTAACTTCATCGGTACACGCAGAGGAAAGGATCGCAGGATTGATATCACTGAGCGTCGGGTTACAAACAAGAAAGAAAAAAAAGAGTAAATAAAACACCCGATACAGCTGGCAATGTTTAAAGAGAAGGGCGATTTATTTATTTTTTTTAAAGAATCGCGTGAGTGTTCCCGTTTCTCGCCGTCAGAGGTGTGACTTTTGTGTTCCTATAATGCGAAATGAGAGTTTTAGTAGACTGGGAATTGAAACAAGACAACATTAATAAAAGCGTCTGTCACCTCACGAAAAAAAATAAAAATAAATAAATAAAAAAATGAATAAATAAAATAAATAAATAATAAATAAATAAATAATAATAATGAAAATAACGCCACCAGATGGATTGAACCAGTCTAATGGGGATTTAAATGTTGTATTCGATATCACTACAATCTGGAAAATAAGAAAAGAAACACACACACACACACACACACACACACACACACACACAAGGACGCAACACCTACAAACACGGACATGGTGGTGGTAATACATTCATAATCAGAAGTAACGTATCCGAATCACTTCCACTGTATTTTGTGCTTTGCTTCGGTTTCTTATCCAAATATGTTCACAGAGACACCATGCAAAACTAGATTAGTGACAAATTATGAGCATATCGAAGAGCTTACAGTTGAAGGGAAACGATTGAAAATGAATACGATATGATACAAGTCTTCTGTTATTGTACGTACGTAATGGTGGCAGTGATGGTGGTGGTGGTGAGGGGGAAGATGAAGCGACAGCCTTGCCTGCCTCAGACCACCTCCCGCCCAGTTCTGCTTCCTCATTTACCAGTCATCATTATGGCCATTGACAGACAGACAGACAGACAGACAGAGGAATAAAAAAGCGACGCAGTACATATTCATGCACAAAACAATGCTAAGAGTACCCATTTCATTAACAGAGAATTAAACGCAAAGAAGAAGAAGAAGAAGAAGAAGAAGAAGAAGAAGAAGAAGAAGAAGAAGAAGAAGAAGAAGAAGAAGAAGAAGAAGAAGAAGAAGAAGAAGAAGAAGAAGAAGAAGAAGAAGAAGAAGAAGAAGAAGAAGAAGAAGAAGAAGAAGAAGAAGAAGAAGAAGAAGAAGAAGAAGAAGAAGAAGAAGAAGAAGAAGAAGAAGAAGAAGAAGAAGAAGAAGAAGAAGAAGAAGAAGAAGAAGAAGAAGAAGAAGAAGAAGAAGAAGAAGAAGAAGAAGAAGAAGAAGAAGAAGAAGAAGAAGAAGAAGAAGAAGAAGAAGAAGAAGAAGAAGAAGAAGAAGAAGAAGAAGAAGAAGAAGAAGAAGAAGAAGAAGAAGAAGAAGAAGAAGAAGAAGAAGAAGAAGAAGAAGAAGAAGAAGAAGAAGAAGAAGAAGAAGAAGAAGAAGAAGAAGAAGAAGAAGAAGAAGAAGAAGAAGAAGAAGAAGAAGAAGAAGAAGAAGAAGAAGAAGAAGAAGAAGAAGAAGAAGAAGAAGAAGAAGAAGAAGAAGAAGAAGAAGAAGAAGAAGAAGAAGAAGAAGAAGAAGAAGAAGAAGAAGAAGAAGAAGAAGAAGAAGAAGAAGAAGAAGAAGAAGAAGAAGAAGAAGAAGAAGAAGAAGAAGAAGAAGAAGAAGAAGAAGAAGAAGAAGAAGAAGAAGAAGAAGAAGAAGAAGAAGAAGAAGAAGAAGAAGAAGAAGAAGAAGAAGAAGAAGAAGAAGAAGAAGAAGAAGAAGAAGAAGAAGAAGAAGAAGAAGAAGAAGAAGAAGAAGAAGAAGAAGAAGAAGAAGAAGAAGAAGAAGAAGAAGAAGATAATGATGAAACAATGCTAAGTGTACACATTTCTCTAACATAAAATTAAACGCGAAGCAAAAAAAAAAAGAAACACACAAGAATAAGAATAATAACAATAAAAATAATAAGATAATCATAAAACAAGACGAAAAACCAGAAAACATTATTAAAAGCTATGATTAAGAAAACAGAAGACTTCCCCGTGACAGGCAATGGTTTGTGTGTACGAGAGGGAACACAGTGAGCCGCCGCAGCACGTTTCTGGGCCAGACAGGAGTAATTCACTGTACCGCTTGTCGAGAAAAATGCAACAGCAGTATCTTGGCCAAGGCGACGCTTAGACTTACATTTATGACAGGAAAACATGACAAGCTCAATTTATTACTGCAGTTTTGTTTCTCTCTCTCTCTCTCTCTCTCTCTCTCTCTCTCTCTCTCTCTCTCTCTCTCTCTCTCTGAATATACTTTTCTTATATACTTTATTTATTTATTTATTTATCCCTTTATTCTCTTATCCATCTATCTATCAGTCAATATCTACTAAACTGTCTATTTATCTATCTATCAATCAATCAATCTATGTATCTATTTGTTTATCTATATCTAAATATCTATTCATTCATTCGTTCATTCATTGATCAGCCATTGTGAATCATGTACAAAGGCCTCCCAATGATTAAGACGGTTGAACCATCACTATTAGCTCAGAAAGCACAAAACCCACACAAAATCCCACAACCGCTGTTCTTCATCACCAGTCACTCACCCGCCTGCATGCCACGACAACTCCACCGTCAGCTGTCCCCGAGCAATGCCTCAGCAACTTTTACCTAAGACAGGCAAACCTAACATGGTCTGCAGGATGCCAAACCTTTGTATTCTTAGCGCTCTTCCCCGGGTCACCTCTCGACACAAGTTTATATTGATTGCCTATTATGAGAAAGGGTTCGTGTGATTATAGATTTGTGCTGTAAATGTTATAATGAAGCGAAAGTAATATACGGAAAAACGAAAAAGGAAAGATGTACACAGGCGCGCACACGTATTCTACACACACACACACACACACACACACACACACACACACACACACACACACACACACGGACAGCACACCATGCAGCCGGAACTCTTTTGAATTAATCGGCCGTTACCGGATCGAGTATAATCACATACTTTTTTACACAAATCGGCACGTCTTCTCCCCTCCCCCTTCCCCCTCCCTACGTCTTCCATGCACACAGGCACACGCACACCACCGCGTCCCAAAAAAGGAGGGTGAGGTGTAGGAGGAGGAGAAAGAGCAAGAGGAAGAAGAAGAAGAAGAAGAAGAAGAAGAAGAAGAAGAAGAAGAAGAAGAAGAAGAAGAAGAAGAAGAAGAAGAAGAAGAAGAAGAAGAAGACCACCACCACCACCACCAACAACAACAACAATAACAACAAGATTCATATGACCTGAAGAAGAGAGAGAGAGAGAGAGAGAGAGAGAGAGAGAGAGAGAGAGAGAGAGAGAGAGAGAGAGAGAGAGAGAGAGAGAGAGAGAGAGAGAGAGAGAGAGAGAGAGAGAGAGAGGATCCTGCCGCATGACGACATAAAAAAACTTTATTTGTTCTGCAGTGAAACCATAAAAAATAACAACGATTACAATGATGATGAAAATGATGACGATGATGATAACTACAACAATGATGATGATGATGATGGTACAGTTATTTGCTGAGTAACTGCAGAGGGAGTCACCTGGGTCTAAGAACAAGTTGCAGGAACAGGTGTGCCGGCGAAGATGTGTGGGCGTGTGGGTGTGTGAGCAGGGCTGGGGCGTGACAAGGACGGGGCCGCGGCGACGGTGGTGGTGGTGGTGGTGGTGGTGGTGTGCTGAATGAGGCAAGTGTGTGGGTGGAGATTTTACTAAGGCGTCTTCTTTTGTCATACATTTTTTTTTTTGCAGTGATTTATGAAAGTGAGAACGCTAGGATGAATTATTTTTGTATTTTGCTTTTAATCTTTTGCTGCTATAGTCGTCCTTTGTTAACGTTTCTAGAACTGTAAAAACTCCATTGAGACACAGGAGAGAAGAGGGGGAAAACAGAAGGCAATTTCGTCTTTTTAAGCTATGAAAATATTTACGAAAGCCTAGCACAAAAATAGTCTAGAAATTTATAAGCATTGAAGAAAAAAGGTGTCTGGCAGTGAAAGTCTTAATGTCGAGGCAAATTAAACTTGAAGACGTGTTATAAGAAAATGCACTTATTTATCAAAGGAAAGTGAGATCGATGGTGGAGTTATTTGTGTTTTGCTTTTGTTGTCGAGATGAGTGAATTTTGATAAGGTGTTTTACGAAAGGAGTATCAAGACAACTACGAAACTAAACTAATCTACTTTTTTGGAATTTTCCGTAATATTCGTAAGCATTTTAATTAAGAACGGTATAATATGTGGGCCTTTTTTTTATGTATCCTTAACATTTAGAAAATATCAGAAAACGCGTTCCTTTGGAGTTTTCATTAAAAAAATAAAATAAATAAATGAATGAATAAATTAATTAAATAACACAAAAAGCAAATAAATAAATAAAATAAAAATACATAGAATGAATGAATAACTGAATAAGTAAACAAATGGATAAACAAATAGATAAACAAATAAATGAATGAATAAATACATATTAACAAAAATAATAAAAATAATAAGACAAACAAGTGCAGTGGATATGATGTACTAAAACCCTCCTTTTATTTTTTTCCTTTAGTTTACCTGACAAAAATAATAATTACAATATGAGAAATGAACCCTCTATCCAACACCCCGAAAAAAAGTTTATTTAAGCTTTTAATCACTTAAGTAAATCACACACACACACACACACACACACACACACACACACACACACACACACACACACACACACACACACACACATTCCCCTCCCCAGCACAAACACAAAGATTCTCCCCTCCCTCATAGAAATATCTCCATTTCCTCCCCAGACACACAAATAACCCTCCCGTCCCTTCCCCAACAAACACGAGAGAGAGAGAGAGAGAGAGAGAGAGAGAGAGAGAGAGAGAGAGAGAGAGAGAGAGAGAGAGAGAGAGAGAGAGAGAGAGAGAGAGAGAGAGAGAGAGAGAGAGATCAATTACAACAAAAAAAAAAAAAAAGGAAACAGCAATACGAAGAACAATTACACGAGAGACCAAAATGACAGAACAACGTCTGGGAAACGATGAACCACCGCGAGATGTCAACACAAGACTCGGAGGCTCCGCGTGATTTGGATGTTCCGTGACGCGCCGCCGTGTTCTTGTCTCCTTAAAGCAATCAGGAATTTGGTAGTGATTAGAGGCAGTGGTGGGGGCGCGCCGGGGTGTGATGAGGGAGTCCCCAAGCTCTCCCCTCCATCACTCACACCGCACTCTGTAATCTTTGAGAGAGAGAGAGAGAGAGAGAGAGAGAGAGAGAGAGAGAGAGAGAGAGAGAGAGAGAGAGAGAGAGAGAGAGAGAGAGAGAGAGAGAGAGAGAGAGAGAGAAAGCAGGCAAGCAAACAGGCAGGCAAAGAGGGAGGTAGAGAAGTCAGATTGACAGACAGACAACAGAGACAGATAGATAGATATACAAATAAACTGTTAGATAGCTAGATATACAGAGAGAGAGAGAGAGAGAGAGAGAGAGAGAGAGAGAGAGAGAGAGAGAGAGAGAGAGAGAGAGAGAATAAGGCAGAAGTGGAGATGCAAGGTAACATTATCAGGATTTACTGCAACCTTCATGTATTATTTAAACCATTATAAATACCGCTTGATTGAGTCCGGCATTGAAAACTATGACGAGAATTTACATCCTTCTGACATGACATCACCCCCTTCCCCCTCTCCACCCCCAGCAACGTGACCCCTGACGCCCCGCGGAGGGAGAGGGCGGGGCGTGGCTGGCGGGGGAGGGGCGGGCAGGCGGCTGGACGATGGCGAAGGCGCGGCGCTGTGCTGTGCTCCCACGTACTGCCTCCATCAGGCGTCCAGGATGGCGGCATTGGATGGGGCGAGACCTGCATTCCTACTGAGGTGCATTGATTCTTCTTCTCCGGTGTTTCTTTAGTCATCGTGCTTCTGTTCTCTAATCTTAGTTCTCTTCTCTAATTTGAGTTCTCTTCTATTTGTTTATATTCCTTTTTCTATTACTTTTTCTTCCTCTTCTATGTTTGTTTAGTTATGTTCCTCCTATCAATTTTTCCTCTTCTTCCTATGTTTATTTAGTTATGTTACTTTTGTCTCTTCTTGTTTTTCTATGTTTATCTAGCTATTTATGTTCCATTTTTTCTTTTTCTCCTTCTCCTATGTTTATTTCGTTGCGTTCCTATCTTCCATTATATTTTTCTTCTTCTATGCTTACTTAATTGCTTCTCCTCTCCATCTTTTATTCCTTTCTCTTCCTATCTTTCTTGTCTCCACCATTTTCTCTGTTCTTCTCCAGTTTATTTAGTTATGTTCCGCCTTTCCACTCTCTTTTCTTATATTCTATGCTCATTCTTGTTCCTGCTCTTTACTGTCTCTTTCCTAACATGTTCATCGTCATCCTCCTCCTCTTCGCTTTATCACCTCTTTTTCTCATTCATTCACTCTGTTCCTCTCTACAATCTATATTTCATTGTTTGTCTGGTTTTAATTATTGTCAAACTCGTCACAATCCTTTATGTTACCTGTGTTTATCGACACCACTTTGTTACGTTTCATTCAGTCACTCCTTCCCTTTTGGTCTTGCGTTTTCTCTCGTATGTCGTTTTCATTCACTTTTAACTAATTTTCACGTTTACAATAAGGCACAGATGCATTTCAGACCTGCATTCTCTTAAGATACCGGAAGTGTTGGATGCAGCTTTCTCTTTGGTGTTTTTATTTTTTTTTTTATGGATTTTTCTTCTCTCTTTTAAGGATATTTTTTCAATACGATTCAATGCGATGCAGCTTCACGGCACGCAGGCAACTCCACCTAGCGCAGCGACATCAACCCTGTGATGTGCGTGTTCAGAAAACCATTTCCGCAACAAGCTTCCATTTTCCGCCGCGTTTTGTGACTGATGGGGGACTCGTGTACTTTGGGTTTACTACATGTGTTTCTTTTCTTTATTTTTTGCTTGCTTGCTTGCTTTTTTCCACGCGTACTCCCATTTTTTTTTTTTTTTAGCGCAATCTGCTGTCAGTCAGTTGATCGGGGCAGGAGATGGAGAAGGAGGAGAAAAAAGAAAAGTATCGGTCGCCAAGAGGTCTGTATTTCAGTATACTTTCATTTGTTCAAGCAATAATAAAAAAAAAAAAACTCATTATTTTTCTTTCATGAACCATACCTCACGTGCTTGTGGTGAATAAGTGACACACACACACATACACACACACATACACGCAGTCGCATAACAATTAGTCTATTTTTCAACTATAACGGCTGGTTAGATGAAGGCCTGATGACGCTGACTGGCGGACTCGTTGACAAAGTGGCTGACAAACTCGCTGACAAACTGGCTGCTGGATGTTTGCCTTGTCAGCTACGAGTGATGAATGGGACGTCCTCCTTGCACCTGCACCCGAGCCAGCTGTGCGTGCGTGTGTGCGTGGGAAGGCGAGTGTGAGTGTGGCAACAGGCACGTGAATGACTATGTATGACTGTGCGTATACAAGAGAGAGAGAGAGAGAGAGAGAGAGAGAGAGAGAGAGAGAGAGAGAGAGAGAGAGAGAGAGAGAGAGAGAGAGAGAGAGAGAGAGAGAGAGAGAGAGAGAGAGAAAATAATAAAGTCTAACCTATACCAAATGCATCTATATTCTTCATAACAATTTTTTTACCTTGTCTTATCATCTAAGCAACAATGCGCCTGAAGAAACCATCTCTACTTATAATACAAAGAACAGGCTACTTAACATTCCCTCACACACAACCTCCTCCCTTAACTAAGTCCCGTCTAATCTCCTTCGGTGCTGCGCGATGTCCGGAGCACCGTGTCGTGTGATGGGCGGTGATAGGCAGTGCGAGATGGTGATGGGAGGTGGTGGACGCGATGATGAGTGTGATGGACGGTAATGGGTGGGGCGACGGATGGTAATGGGCGGGAGATGGGTGTCGTAACGGGCCGAGTGATGAGAGGTGGTGAACGGTGTGACTTCCGCTGATAGGTTTGGGCGAGGCGTGATCGACAGTAATGTGATGAATGACAATAGGTGGAGATGGGACAAGGCGGCGGCCAGTGTGAAGGGTTGGATGTGACGGAGTATGCTGGGAGGAGTGACGCCCAGAGCGGGACTTGCGATGGACGTGGTGATAACAGGTGCGCAGGAACCCGGAAAAGGAATCAAGTAATCATTTAAAGCCGGCCAGGTAACACGGAAAGGGTTCACGAATTAAACAGGAATGTGGATGCCGAGGATGGTTAAGGACGGGTGGAGGAGCGACGGTGGCAGTGAGGAGAGTTTGTGAGGAGACCCAGGGGAGAGGGCTGGATGGAAGATGACAGAGAAGAAAGAGAAAGAGGGGATGGGAGGCAATGTGGACATTAGGTAAGGAAAGTGTATGGGACGAGGAGAGCAATATGGGAGAAGTAGGGATTTTTGTGTTGAACGGTGCTGGCTGTAAGGGATGAGGAAAGCAGGAGGCAACAACTGAGAAGAGTTGTAGGAGCCGACGATAGCAGAAGTGTGTGGGAGACGACGATATATGTAAGACAGGAAGAGGAGGGAACGAGGGCAGAGCGGGAGGGAAGAGTGAGGGCTCGAGGCGGGCAGTGGAGTGCAGTGGACGATGCATCGGGCAGCCTGAGTGGGGGTAGGGGACGCCGCAAGGAAGAGTGCTGGGGGGTAGGAGCTTGGCTATCCGGGGCATTAAGAGGGAGGGGCGTGGTGGGTGTGCGCGGCAGTAAGTGTTGGCTCCGCCGACCCTCGGCGACCCTCGACGAGCTTCATAAGTTGCAATACGCCCGCCTTAAGACTCACCTCGGCCATGCAAGCAGCTCCTGCAGACACTCACCCCCAGTGTGAGGGGGTGAGGAGGGTTGAGGCATCCGGGGGCGGGCGGGGCACCAATATCAGTCCAGCGGGGCGGAACGGCATGTTGACACAGACAATGGCTACTGCCCACTGAGCGGCCTCTCCCCCCCTCCTCCCTTTCTCTCCCCACCCCCTCACTCTTATATTCCACGCTAAATATGGCCACTGCTCAACAGGAGACAGGCATAATCTCAGTTAATCAATCATGGATTTCCTTGTGAAAATTACATTGTATATCATTTACTTGTGATGTGTCTTTCAGGAGAGTTAAACTTCCCTATCGCTTAGTTGGAACAGACGATGAGTTTCCACACGCCACCAAGCTTCCCCGCACCAGCCTGCCACTCAGCTCATCAAACCACATTCCTCAACAAGGGAAAAAAGAAGTTATTACATTATGGTAGGTATGTAATATATAAATGTGTGTGTGTGTGTGTGTGTGTGTGTGTGTGTGTGTGTGTGTGTGTGTGTGTGTGTGAGCGTGTGTGTGTGTGTGTGTGTGAAGGTGTGTGTGTGTGTGTGTGTGTGTGTGTGTGTATACACACACACACACACACACACACACACTATAAGAATCACTAGATTTATTAACTTAATTTCCCAAATAACCAGGATCCAGTCTGACTCATTTATTTATTTTTTTTTTTATGTAAGATGGTTTCTGGCCAAAGGGAACAAAATTGGAGAAAAAGCCCGCCAGAAGTGCCAATCCCTTGAAGAGATCGTCCAAAATCAAGCGCATTGTAATTTCCATTATATAATGGTTTGCTCGCTGTACTACACCACTGCAAAAAAAAAAAAAAAATGAGATGTGCTTGGCGTCACTACAGGGGGTCTGTGGAATACATCGTTGTCTACTGGTGCCGTGTGAAGCAGTCAAGTTGTATTCATAGTTGACGTTAAAAGAACATACAGCGACAGGAAGAGTCTGTATCCAGGAAGAATACAAACAGCTTATACTTCTAGGAAAGTATGGCTCAGGTTTGCCGAGATAAGACTTTCCTGACTGTATTTTGCGGAGGTTTTAATAATGGTCGTTGAGAGGTTCATGGATTGCCATTACTGCTTTATTACTTTCATAAATGCAGTATATTCAAATAGTGAACAACGTCGGTACACAAAGGTAAGTGACAGAAAACAACAAAAGAAAACGTGGCCTGGGAAAGAAATGAACCTATTGCCACTTCCAATATTCTGTTTTGTTTTCGTATTATCTAAAATTTAACTCGACAAGTAATTCTACACCATCACTATATCTTCTTCACGATGTATCAAACTATTTCTGTGTTCCCGAGCCGCGCACACTTCCTTCTCGTTCTCTTGTTTTGGAGGCGCCACAGCGGATCACCCGTGTCCACCTTACTCTGTCGTCTGTGTCCGAAAGCTTCTTGTTAACAGGTTGTTTGGTGGAGATATGCTCTGCAGCTGGCCACGAGGACAGCTCACGGCAAGAAGAGTAACAGTCATTTCTAAAATTTTGATTCTTGGGATTTATCTCTGGCTCAAAGGTAATAATTAAATCTTTAGGTGGTGTCGCCTTATTTTGTTAACATTCAGGGCACCAAAATATTGTTTGCGTGGAAACAGAAGAAAAGAGATCATAAAAGGTTAATTTTGCTTCTCGGTTATAGAACAATTTAAGAGACTGAGGCACAAAAACGTCTAAAAAGCTGAAGATGATTACGGGAAGAAAATCTAGCAGTGAGAGTTAAATTTTAGTTATATATTACATATCATCACAAATTTCCTGGTAGTTAGTAATAAGACAGATATTAAAAAAATTGCTATTTATAAAATACATGTCAAAACTATTATTTCATCTTCTCAAATAAATAGCACATCTTAATTCTTATAAAAATGCAAATGATAAATTACATGATACAGTAATTTGCATCATGAATAATTTATTTTGAAAAGCTATGATTCTGCTAATATTTCTGAGCGTCGTTATGCAAATTCCAGACATTTAATATTCGGGTTTATTGAACAGAAAATGGAAATTCTGTCATTTGAGCAATATGATATCGATTTCATGGTAATAATAATATCACGAGAGGATTTTAGTAAGCTAAGGATGATACTTTTCGTCCTCAATGGATCAATCATCTAGTTACTCATCTAACACAATTGTATCTTATTTACTCTATTAACACTAACTATTGGATGATTTATATGAATTTTAGAAGCTGTCTGTAGCAATGCATGGGTTAAGGACAACTTACTTATTTGGTGTTGCTTACGCCATTAGTGTGCAGGCAATGCATCAACACGAAGAGCAGCAGTTAAGCAGTGGCTGGGGACGACTCATCATCTCCACACACACACTCGCCTGCAGCACTGCGTCGCCACACTCCACGGCCACACCTGCCACTCTGCACACCTCGCCACGCGCTGCATAGATTACATACAAGAGTCACATTGCCTGTTCAAAACAAATAAAGCTATCAAAGTGAGCCATTTTTTCTTTTTTTCTGAGCTTGCATTGGATAAATGAGAAAAATAAGGAGAAATATGGTACTGTCTTGTTAATCATTAGAAGCAATCGTGTTATCTGACGTAATCAACTATCTATTACTCACGTGATTAACGGTCTACTTGTATTAATTACTTACAACCTAATATATATATGAGCGATTATTTCATATGTAAAAGGTAAAGCTGTCATTATCCATTGTATTAATAGAATTTTACGTCCATACGATGGCGTTACATACCTGTAGTGTTTATCTTCGTTGATGATGCCGAATCTCTTTATTATGGAGACACTCGTGGCAAAATAAGGCTTCAATCGAATTCTAAGAGTTACCACATTCTGGTTCCTGAATGTGACGTCACCTAACGCTTCTATACAGTGTAGCAGCCTGATCCCACACAATTATAATAAAATCTATAATACAAACTTCTGCATTATAAGCGTACAATTTCTATACATATTTTATTCATTTAATTCTCAATGAATATTCTTCGCTTCCGCTCGCATCAGAGTTACATTCACAGCACTGCGTACTTATTGTGTGCAATTGTATGCACGCGCTTTTGAATACAAAGGTTAGGTTGTTTGCTTGTTTACACAGCAGAGTGGTAGGGAGGTGATGCCTGGAGGTGCCGGAACTGCGCAATGTAGTCATAAGGATTACCAAAAATGATACTCTTCTTGGCTGCTGTGACCTCAACGAAGCACAACAGATACCAGTCAAATATTTTAGCAGTGCGCAGGATGAGGAACAGCATGCATATGTACATATTTGTGTATAAATACTAATACTTAGAAATGCACCCAAATATGTATGTGCATACATTTCAAGAGAAGAATTTAGATTGGATACTAAGAGAGAGAGAGAGAGAGAGAGAGAGAGAGAGAGAGAGAGAGAGAGAGAGAGAGAGAGAGAGAGAGAGAGAGAGAGAGAGAGAGAGAGAGAGAGAAATGTGTGTGTGTGTGTGTGTGTGTGTGTGTGTGTTCAATTATGCCTGAAATTTTAGTCCAAATATTTTGAGCTGTGAGGCGTTTAACCGCGAGCTCGGGGAACACGGCTGGGAACCTTGGTCGGCGGCGCGCCAGACCTGTAATCATTACATGCGTGGAGTGGTTTGTAATCGCTTCCACGTTTTCCATTACACTAAGACTTTCGGTGCAGCTTCGTCTTATGAGAGAGGAAAGGGAGAGAGGAGGAAAAAAAAAAAAGACCCACTCAAAAGTACAAACGCATGCTACATCTACACGGTGCGCCAGGAAAGACAGGTCCACACCCAAAGAGTGGCATCCTTCAAGATAAAAATCCGTAAAATGAACAAGACGGCAGACTGAACAGATGAAAGGATAAAAAAGGCAAACACTTTTCAAAGCCACTAAACTACTTCAAGGCATATCATGGTTAGAAAAAAAAATATAACTAAGCTTAAAGTCTATGTTGGGCTGGCTGGGAGGAGTGGCAGTGAGGCAGGGAGTGTGGGAAGCCAGTGTGGTGTTGGGAGGGGGCGGCACCTGACGCACGGGTAGAAGCTTCCCTCTACGCAAAAGCACAAAATACTGATGTAAAATTGAATGAAAAGTACAAAGAAAGAAGTTATAAACTGATAATATTGATAAGTAAGAATGTTAGTGATTAGTGAATGAAAGGTAAGTAATTAAATAAATAAATTATTTAATTTATTAGATGAGTTAGTGGATTAATACATGAGTAAATATGTGAAAAAAATATAAATAATGTGATGTTGAGTTTTTGTACTACTAACCTCAGAGAGAGAGAGAGAGAGAGAGAGAGAGAGAGAGAGAGAGAGAGAGAGAGAGAGAGAGGAGAGAGAGAGAGAGAGAGAGAGAGAGAGAGAATGCGTGTGTGTGCCTTTAGAAGTTGCTCAGCAGTGCTTGGTGCGTTGCTTCCCTCCAGTCATAACCTTCCCTTCTTGGCCTTTCAGAAGCTTGCACCTGTCCATCACGCTTTCCTTCCTGCTTCCTTTCATGCACCACCAACACCTTCGTCCCTCAATTCCCAAAAGTCTCTTGACCATAATCTGAAACGCTTCCGGCCACACCACTACTTTCAAGAGGCTCTAGTTGAAGAGGCATCGGTTTTTAAGAGTTTTATGGTTATGGTGACAGATTAACAACATTTCTACATTATTAACAGGAAAAACACTCTTGAGAACCCTGCTAACCATCTCTGTGGCCTTTGAAAATAATCGTGGTGAGAGAACAAGGCGTTTCTACATACGGGTCTCCCTTATCATAGATTACCACATTACTCAAAACTACAGTACCTTCGCCAATAAGTCCCCGTCTACCTCTGTCACTGGTCCCACGTGGTGTTAGTTTAGCATGAATACCTAAAGAAATTCCAGCGAGCAGTGAAGTGGAAGCCTTGTGGCGGTGAAAAGTCTAAAGCAATGATACGATGGAAGCGTTGGTGGTTGTGTGGTGATGACTGTGGCAGTGATGGTGTTACGGTAGTGATGGTGATATCGCTTAGGTGGTGGAAGGAGTGGCGGTAAGTGATGGCAATCACTATAGTGGAAGGCGTTATGGTATTGTGTGGAGGCAGGTGGAGAGGATATTGGCTCATAGCGATGGAGGAAGTGGCTTATCTGGTATTACGGTGATGGTAGTAATACGGCGGTTCAGTTTAGGAATATTACTCTTAATGATGACTGTGCGTATTGAAGCTGAAAGGAGACTGTAGGAAATGTTAACTTACACTATTGACACAGATAATGGGAACTGAGAATATAATGGCATTAAAAGTACTGATAAATGATACACGTGATGGTATTAGTATGTACTGATCATCATCTTTGAGTCAGTATTGGTATTAACGGAAATCTATAAGTGTGATGACATAGTATTGAACATATTGTGAGAGATAAAAGACGGAATAAATATTGCCAGTGGCATTATCATTCATTATAACGGTGATCACAGTACTTCAAGTGGTAGTTAATGCTATGCTAATCGACATACCTCGCAGTATACAAAGGTGGGAGCTGTTATGATAGTAGAATTGCGCGGAAAAAAAAGGAAAAAATGAAGCGAAAGTAAAAATCAGTAAGAGTGAAAGAGAAATGGTGGAAATTATTGTAGGATTAACTGTAACGCTATTTGACTGATAACAGAAAGAAATACCTGGTTATGTTCTGGTGCAGTGGTGGTGGTTGCGTTACTGTTAGCGGTGGTGGTGGTGGTGGTGTTAGGAGGTGATGGCAGGAGTGACGGTGATGGTAGTAGCAAGTGTGATAGTGGTAGCAGTGGGCACAATAATGGTACGCCAATGGTGATTGCATGGTTATGGTACTTGGAATCGGTGATGGTGAGGATGATAGTGGCGGAAATAATGGTATACTGGTATTTGCAGTGATGGTTGTGATGGTAGTGGTGATGGCAGAGGTAGAAGGATTAATGGTTGTAGCTGTTGTTTTATATACCTAGCAACGGTTATGTTGGCACTGAAAGGATGATGGTGATGATGATGATAATGATGATGATAATTATTATTTTCATTATTATTATTATTGTTATTATTATTATTATTATTATTATTATTATTATCATTATCATCATCATCATCATTAGTAGTAACAGTAGTAATAGTAGTAGTAGTAATAGTAGTAGTTGTTATTGCTGGTTATTATTATTATTGTTGTTGTTGTTGTTGTTGTTGTTGTTGCTGTGGTTGATGTTGCTGTTGTTATTGTTGTTTTGTTGTTGCTGTTGTTGTTGTTGTTGTTGTTGTTGTTGTTGTTGTCGTTGTTGCTATGGTTGTTGTTGATATTGTTGTTTTATCATTGTTTTTATTGTTGCTGCTGCTGCTACAACTGTAATACTTATATCAGTGATGATGATGGTGGTGTGACTTTAGCTATAATGCTTATGATATCAGTGGTGATGGTGGTGATGCGATTTTACCAGAAATGCCACTGCCATCACTAAAAAGAAAAGTGGTTGCAGTAGCAGCAATAACGACAACATCAACAGCAGCAGCAGTAGCGATGGTAGCAACAGCAACAGAAGTAGCAGCAGCAGCAGCAGCAGCAGCAGCAGCAGCAGCAGCAGCAGCAGCAGTAGTAGCAACAGCAGCAGAAGCAGCAGCAGCAGCAGCAGCAGCAGCAGCAGCAGCAGCAGCAGCAGCATGAGCAGCAACAGTAGTAATAGTAGTAATAGTAGTAGTAGTAGTAGTAATAGTAGTAGTAATAGTAGTAGTAGTAGTGGTAGTAGTAGAATGGTTGTTGTTGTTTTGCAGTGGTGGTGGTAGTGGTGGTCTCGGCGGTGGTGGCGGTGGCTGCTGGGAGGTGAGTGACGGAGTGTCCCACAGGTCCAGAGTGAGAGAGTGTCCCGACAGGGCCTCGGGTGACCTTACGGGCGAGAGTGAGGAGGAGGAGGAGGCTCTCGGGCAGGGAGGAGGGGTGGAGGAGCCGGGTACTGAAGGGAGCCACGCCGCCTCCCTCCTGCAGGTGCCGAACTCGTCCTGGTCCTCAAGCTGAAGGCCATCCATCTCCCCGCCCGTGGCCCCGCACTCTCCTGCCCCGAGCCTTCAAATTATAGCGGGGCAGGGAGTGGAGGCCCAGGTAATGGCTGGGTGCTGGGAGGTAATGACAGACCCGGCCTGACTCCAGACTCCCCGGCTCCACCACCACCACCACCACCACCACCACCACTACCATCTCCTCCTCCTCCTCCTCCTCCTCCTCCTCCTCCTCCACTACCACGACTACCATCTCCTCCTCCTCCTCCTCCTCCTCCTCCTTCTCCTCCTCCTTCTCCTCCTCCTTCTTCTCACACTACCACGACTACCATCTCCTCGTCCTCGTCTTCTCCTCCTCTTCCTCTACCCCCATCTCCTCCACTACCTTCACCACTGCCACTATCACAGCCTCCACTACCACCATCTGCTCTCCTTATGCCTTCACCACCACAACCACCATCACCACAACTACCACTATATCCTCCTCATCTCTATCACTACTACCACTATGTCGCCACTAGCAGCAGCACATTACCATCACCACCATCACCATCACCATCACCATCATAATCACTATCACCAACCACCACTTTTGTTATTACCACAATCGCCCTCAAGCATCATCACTACCACAACTACAGCTGTTAGGAACACCTCCGACACTATCACCACTACTACCACCATCTCCCGATAACAACAATTACCATCATCACCGTTCCTATTGTCACTGCAACACCACCACCATCACCATCACAACAAAACATCAACAACATAAACAACTATCACCACCACCAGGCTCACTATCACAACATCTACCACTATCATCACCACCACCACTATTGCCATCGCCAAAGTCACTCCCATCACCACCATTCTCACCACCATCAGTACCAGT
>NC_087152.1:38244316-38264316 GCF_035594125.1 Scylla paramamosain | reverse complement strand
GGGAAAATATGAAATTATTTGCAAGCCATGTAATAAGACAGCAATGCCTCGATGGTGCAGTGGAGGGACAGACTGTGTATAATATTCTGCTTCCTATTACGCTAAAATACGTCTTTTTTCTTCTCATTACAGGAAGCTTAATTTTAAACACAAATCATATCAATTCAGTTCTGATGACAAGTTATTATTCACTTATTTCTTAGTTTTCTCGACTTAATTTATTAGTTTATTTTTATTAATACTTCCACCTAATCTCACTTCTGATTGATGCTTGAATGCTTATCGCTTTCGTAACTAGCCTCAAATTGCCGAAATATCTATTACTTTCTTAGTGATTTATTCATCTTTGCGTTTTAGCTTCAATATACCTCATTAGAATCCCCCATAATTATCCTCAGTACGTACTATATACTGATCCTCTATATTCTCTTGTACGATGCTTGCTATCCAACCTTTAGCCTTACGGTCACTACTCACACTGCTGCCATATATTTTTTGGTTATTAATCCGCTACTGTCGTCTTCATCGTGAGCAAGTTACGTGACAATCAATCAACGGGAGGTATACCCTGGAAAGCTCATCGCCTCGCCTACAACGCCACTTCCTGAGGTTGCCCAAGGGGAGTCTCCATGTAGGCTTCTTTTCTAAACCAAGGCGATGTGAGTGTTAATGATCCTGGTGCAAATTTATCTTCGGGCTGTCTATGACGACTTCTATATATTTTTCGTTCTTTTAAGAGAATGTATAAGTCTCTCTAAAACACTGTGTTAAAGTTTTATTGTTCAAAGATACCTGTTCATTATTTAGTTGTTGTATTTGAGTTCATAAATATTATTACGCTATTGTTCATTTGTCGAGACTAGGAAAGTAAAGAAGATCAGTGCGGCAACTCTCGTCCCATGGCTTCTTTAGACCTTAGTTAGGACTCTCATTATCCCTTGACGAAGCTCGTTCATTTATATTTTTTTGCATTGAACCAACTACATCCCTTTACACATCGAAGGACCTCGACAGTTCTTCTCTATAAAGCGTCATGACTTCGATACTGGTGAGCTTAATTATTGGGGGGAGAAGATACAATCAGTTTTATAATCCCAAGTTCCCAAAGTGTTCCTCAACTGTCCCACTCAACGACACCGAACATCCTTGCCCACATAGATGAGGTAAAAGGAAACACGATCACAATTTAATAGTAAAATCCGAAATTGTTTCAGTGTTTTTATTTTCCCTTCCTCCTATGACATGAACTGTTTAAAAAGAGGAATATAAAGATACCTCTGGAACTACACTGGCCAGCTTTTTTTGGCTCCTTCTTTGACTTTTTTGAAACATGAAGCTTAGCGGACTATTTTCCTTTTTACCTTTATTTTTTCCTTGGCCAGTCCTATTAACACGTACGTATATGCAGAAGGAGAAAAGAAAATGCAAAACAAATACGTCTTTTTTCAGATGCACAAACTTTTTTTTTTTTTCTGAAGTATGAACTAAAAGTTACCTGATTAGAAATAATGAATTCCAAAAGTATCCTCTTCATATACTCATATTTCATTATCAACTGACATCTCAATCAACGGACGCATGATCTGGAGCTCCATGTACTGGACACTGCCATTCACAACTACCCTGCCCACTGGTGCCCTTTGGATCTGTACACGTAGGTCATTATTCGTAAACGCTACGACGCTTCATCTCATCTTCTATCAATAACCTCTAAAGAAAATTATTAAGGCTTTCAAAAGTGTTCCCATGATTCTAGTGACAGGTTAACAAGTGTTTTGCATCTGCATTATCATTACGAAAAACACCCACTCACCTCTTTAAAATGAGCAGTTCCCCATTACATGAGTTTTATCCTGCCGGCACTTTCCTTCGCGGGATCAGAATTTTCTTCACCTTGACTTGATCGACGATGATTGAGGATGGTCACTTTCTTATCCAATTCATCTTACTCCCGAACTGATTTAAGAATAGATTGTCAGATAACTGTCAGTTGATAAACCAAGATTACCTACCTCCACCACATTTTCTATGCGACATTCTAGATTATCATATATATTGTGCACATTTACAACTCCTGTGCTTACCACTGGATAAATATACATTTGCATCTCCTGTCATATAAAAGAGAAACCTTCGGCCACCTGCTCTATAACTAATGCAGATCTCCCAGTAGGTATTCATTCATTGCACAAGTGTTTGGCTACCTCAAGAAACAGACGGGAATCCAGGTCTTGGCTGATCGGGCGGCACGGGCATCTTCGTGCCCATGCTGCACGTCACCACCTCAGAGGACAGCTGGCAAAGGCTTCCTAAGCATGTGGGAAATGTACAGGAAATATAAATGCGCTGCATTTATTATGCTTGTTGCCCTGGACGGCGAGGAACGGAGACTGAACGTTAAACAGAGGACGCTATTCAAATATGTGTTTGACGCCACCAGCATTGCTCAAGATGGCGACTTTGTGTCGGAAGACTTGCAATCATCTTTGACTGTGATGAATGACTTACCGAAAAATTGAGGCACAGTCATGAAGGCGAGATGGCAGCCGAGGAACGAGTCACTGTGCCACACACAAAGCAGCAATTACATTATGGCACCATTTGTATGGGAACAGTTACTGAAGCGAGTAACGATGATGTAGCTTTGGCCCAACCGTCAGCAGATGAAGACCAAAGCAGCGGCAGCCAGTGGAGGGGGATAATTTCACCTGAACACGAGTCTGCGGACAAAGCCGAGGGCTGGTGCGAAGGTACCAGTCCACCTCTTTGAAAAAATAACTTACTTAATTTCTCAGCGGTGCTCCAGACGTACAAAGCGGAAATCTTCAAGGAACAGTCACTCGTGCGATTTTCTTAATCAAGTTCAGCGATTTTTTACACGACAAAGTTCCTCAGGGAATGGGTTGTCGAATATTGCGGACCTTAGAAAGACAGTCGCGGGGAAGGCATCGGAACTATCATCCAATGTTTTACTTATCATTCTAAGTGAACTGTTTGCCTTTTGCTTCCTTCACGAATTCAAGAAGAGCAAAGGCACATTCCACGGTACCGCAATAATGCGCTCCACCCCTCCACCTCTGCCGTGTAAATCAGGATTCACCTCGCACATTCCAGTGTTTAAACCTTTTGCTGACGTCAATGCGAAAACCGCAGCAGGTGTTTTGAGAAGAGACATGCAGAGCTCAGTGACTCACGGATGGGGCCAATCAGTGGAGACCCCGCGATGCTCGTGGTTGGGGACTGGGCCAAGTAAAACATAAACACAATACTTAGCAAACTTGAAATAGCTGGCAGTAAATACACAAATGTTGACTAGTATTTGCGCGACCATGTCTGTTGTTGCATACGCTTACGAGGTGGTGGAGTGCATTTTAAGTTGTTACTGGTTGCAGGACTGTCGCAATTTCCTGTTATTACAGTGTTTCTCACATGCTTACAGGTAATAACATTTTGTATTCTTTGATGCGATTGCTAAATGTTAGGCTAAATTTCAGTCAAGTGGCCGAGGAATGAAAACACTTAACTTAGTGCTTCTGTGAATTAGAAGTGGTGGCAGGGGTCAACAGCGAACTCCATTTTGTATGTAGAAGACTTGTTTTTCCACGCTCTTCTCCCAGCAACGCTCCCTTGACGATCATAGGAATTACGTAGATGAAGTCAAGATTTTTTTTTCTTTTTTGGTGTGGGAGAAGGAGACTGGGGAAGGGAGCGGGGATTTCTGTAAATGTTCACTAGCTAATTCAATCTGCTTTCTCTCTCTCTCTCTCTCTCTCTCTCTCTCTCTCTCTCTCTCTCTCTCTCTCTCTCTCTCTCTCTCTCTCTCTCATCTCTTATCTCTGTAAGCACAGCTCCTCGCGTCCCTTCACCAGCCCTCCCACTCCCACATCCTGTCGCTTCCAAGAACTAACACTGCACTGGTGGGGAGGAGAGGAGGCGCTGTGGCGAGGGTAGGGATGGTGGCTGTGGTGGAGGTTGTGGTGGTGATTGTGGTGGAGGTAGTGGTGCTGGTGGTTGTTGTGGTTCGCTCGAAGGGACACAAATAGTGAAGGTCGTTGTGGTGGTAGCGGTGGTTGTGGTTGATGGTGGTGGTGGTGATGGTGGTGGCTGGTAGGGACACAGATAGGCAGCAAGACCGTAACACCTGTCGCCTCCCGCCAAGGTAGTGGGCGTGACGGGGTGTCGGCGTGACGGGTGCAATGGACGGGTGGAGCATCGGAGCCAAATGGAAAAAAAGAAAATTACACTGATATGAAACCACACACGCAGGATATGTTCAGGTGACGCCGATAGAATGTGTAGGTATATGAACTGCGTCACTGCCATTGTGAATACGTGCGGTTGCGGTCGGAAGTGATATATTGTTGAAAGTGATCTGGATAAAAAAATAAAAAAATAAAAATAAATAAATAAATAAATGAAATAAAACAAGTAAAAATAGGCAAACAAATAAATAGATAAATAAAAAATAAATGAATAAATATAACAAACAAGTGAAAAGATGCATCACACAGGTACCTCCACCTACCACCTCTCAATTCTTCTTGGTTATCCTGGAGCTTTTCAGATCAAACAACACGCGAGTCCATTTATTAATTTCTATTCCACTTATACCCATGAAATTCCTTGAGGCTGACGATATCACTTCTTGAGACGACCGTTCGTACACAAGAGCACATGAAAATAAGCAGACAGCAAAATCCCAGTTGACCTACACAAGCTACACTGACCTACACTGAACATTTAAAGCTTAGTCTGTCATCATTTATTTATCGAACCTCTTCCTGAAACCAATGAGAGCTTAACGTTCTTTCTAGGTTCGTTCCACTCATAATCCAACGTGTGAGTCAACTTTTACCTATCTCCTTAAAATCAGCTTGTTAATCCTTCAGTACACATCCCACTACATTCCTCACAGCCGCCTTAGTCAAAGAAAATAACTCAATCTGAAGATGACAGTAATTTTCCTCATAAGTTGCTAATTTTCTTGAACATCTTGATATTTGCCAATCGAAATCGTCGCTTGCCAACTTTTGGATTCTCGTGTCGGTGCTTTCCAGGTAAACGAGAGAAAACCTGCTGCTGCGTGAGAACTGCGAGGTAAGGCGAGGCGAGGTTAGGAGGGGAAGGAGGGGAAGGGGAAGGGGAAGGTGGTGTGTATCAATATTCTCACACACCTACCCAACCCCCTCTCAAGATAGACGTTAGGCAGTTGAGGTTATAAAGTAGCATGGCAAAGCACTCTGCACGATAACGGTCTTGAGTCAGGGTTGAGTGGGCGCCGTTCCTTTTACCAAAAACAACTACCGCGTTACCGACTTTCAAGGCAAGGGCACCGAAGCTGATGAAGAGATTATCGAGTTTGTTAGAATGTTATGACTTGCACTAAGATAAACACAGTCTATAAAAAATGAGATATAACTGTGCATCAATCAGTGTGCCGGAAGTGTGGTATGTATCAGAAATGTATCATTACGTATCTAGAAAACTTCCTAACCAACACGCTTTTCACGAGTGGGTCATAAGAGTTGGGTACAAACAGCTGTGAGTTTGTGGATGTGAAGGGTGGATGGTAATCAAGTAAAATGGCTGTTGCTCTGAAAGATGGTTAAGTATCGTGGAGAGATTAATGACTGAAATAAAGCTACGAAATGAGAATAATACTTTCGTTCCCAAGACTAGCAAAGATGTACAGTACAGGTTTACTAAATGTTAAGTTTAATTTCTCGTATTATGTTCTGAAGAAATGTGCGTGTGTGCAACTCGACTGTAATTGATTCAGGGAACGAACTGGTCTTTTAAATAGCACATAATATGAGCCCGGATCTTATGCATGACGTTTGAAAGTAAAATATAAATGAATAAACAAAGGAATTCTCACTGACTGTCTTCATTCTCTTAAATTCTGCCGTAATGTTGCATCTTTTCCCGCCTTCTGCCAAAATTTCGATGGTTGCTGCCCTCCTGAACTTGTTAAATATGTATATGTCTTCTCCCGCTTCTCTCTTTCCCACTGTCCCGCTTCACTACACTTTCTACTTACTATCACGTCTATCCTAACCACCTCATTAATGAAAATAACCAATTCCATAATTCTTTCATTCCTTTAACCAGTAAATTGTAGAAATCCCCGCCTGTTTCTATTCCTCCTCCTTCCCATGACGAACTGATACAGAAAAATAGTATCTGGTCATCTCCGGAACTAATTGACTTCTGTTTTTGGATATCTTCTTCCTCTCATTTTATTTATTTTTTTTTGAACCGGTAACTTAATGGAGTTATTTGTTTTTTACTTCTAATTTTTGTGTCTTACCCGGCCTCCTTCACACATTAAGAAAGATAAATCGTATTTTTTCTTCATACAATAGAAACAGTTCACCGATTTGGTCACACCTTAATCATACAAACACTATGGATGCAAGGCGATGTGGAAAACTACATATGTGGTGACTTAAATGTTCACGGCGCAGGGAAGACGTTCAGGCGCAGGGAAGACGTTCAGATAAAGGATGATGGAAGAACACGAAAGACATGAGAGGGTGTACAAAATTTACTCGATATCTTAACGTTGTCAGTAAGCTTACCTTCTTGAGTAGGAATACTGCACTTAGTTGAACTGGAAGGCAAGGCAGGGAAAGATCACCAAAGATTTCAATACAGCGTAAAGTCTGCTACTGTATAAAGAGAGGACACGACATTCCTCTTAGTCCTGCGTATACTAGGGTGACACAAAGGTAAACACGAATACAGAAAAAATAAGGAGCTTAATTAAATGAAAAAAAAAGCGAAATTATCCCGAAATTATATTCTGCATGTTCGGAAGTTAAAAAAGAAAAAAACTACTGTGCTGAAAATTATGAGTGCTAAAATAGTGATAACCTTACCAAAGCAGAAAGGTAAAAAGTCTTAAAGGTTACGCGGTAAGGTTATTCTGTCTCTAAAGATGCTGACATGGAAGGCTTGCTGTTCATAAAATGAGCAACAAGTATGTACTTCTTTTACGTGAATTGTAACCTGAGAATGTAAGGCAACCATCAGAAAACTAAAGAAACAAGACGAAACCACAAAACTAACCGTCATGTTCTTTGTAGTTCGTAACTGCAATAACCACAAGGTGAATACTACCGTCACATTTGCAATTGGGAACTTCCTGCTCGTAGTGAATACTTCTCGCCTCCTCTCATTCCAACGTGTTGCTGTGACTGGGAACACGAGCGACTGTTTTACATTTTTTAAAGCATAAAGATTGCCGGCCAAGAGCACAAAATTAAAGGGAATTTGATAAAAAAAAATAAATAAATAAAAAAAAACTCCCACATGTTTGCCTGTTTTTCCTCTGTTTTCTTTTCTTCTCCTTTTTATCTGGATTTAAGGATATAATTTCAATAGGTATCTGCATATCATATCTTGTTTGGAAACTTTCCTGTGCCATCACAAAGACACGAGGTTAAGGTGCTCGGTCGGCTTAATCTCGGTGACCCGAGTTCGAGCCCTACAGGAAGCTGGCAATATTTCATGTTGACAGAGGAACACTCACATGCTTGTTATCAACCCTATCTTTGGCAATGATTGCATCAGTAGCAATGGAGTACAGCATGAGCCTCTGGGAGGTCCTGTCTACGATACCATGGGCCTTTAAAGTAAAATGTTACGAACATCTAAGCTCCAAAATAGGAGGGTAATTGCAGAATAAATACCTATCGGTGCTATATGCGAAGATAATAATAAAAAATAAAAAAAATAAAGATCTGCTCTCTCACTGAAGGATTATTTTCAAAGGACACAGAGATAATTAGTCAGGTACTCATGAGAGTTTCCTGCTGACAAACCAGGATCATTGTTAAACTATTACTAGACCAATGAAAGACCTTGAAAAGTTCAGTAACGTCCATCAGAATCTGTTGAAAGTTGATGAAAAGACGCTGGAACCTTTAAAAATTCATGCCGCAGAAAATCCGAATAAAAGAAGAAAAACATAATAGTAAAAAGCAGACTTACTTATTATAAATATATATGTAAATTAAATTATAAATATATATGTAAATATAAAGATAAATATTATGCCTTTTACTCAATGGCAGAGGAGGAGAGTCCTTTCATACAAGCAGAAGTATAAAACAAGATATAGATATAAAAATCATAATATATATACCATAATACTAGAAACACGAGTTACAATAGTCATGATCTTAATATCAAAATGCATCCAGTCAGACAGGTAATCTGTATGACAACAAAACAATCGGCTTTACAAATCACTACTCTCCATAAACACTAAAAAATGCAGTGACACAGATTCAACATTATTGTCTTGATGTGGTGCTAAATACACTTCTTAGGAACTGAAATGTTTGATTTCTTTTCGAGGATGATCAGAGGGATGATAAAAATATTTCTTTAATTCTAAATCTGAGAGAGAGAGAGAGAGAGAGAGAGAGAGAGAGAGAGAGAGAGAGAGAGAGAGAGAGAGAGAGAGAGAGAGAGAGAGAGAGAGAGAGAGAGAGAGAGAGAGAGAGAGAGAGAGAGAGAGAGAGAGAGAGAGAGAGAGAGAGAATTTTCATCTGTAAAAAAAAAAAACATGCTAGATAGTACTAATAACATGCTGCAAAAGACTCATTAATAATTAAGACGACACACTCTTTTTACTACCATCCATCAAGTTCGATTCTGATTCGCTAACGGAGATATATTGTGACACGTTCGATAATGCGAAGGAATCATGAGATAAGATTCCTCACATTATATATGAAATAGGTAAAAAAAAAAAAAAGTTCCGTACTCACAAGGAGTTTGCTAACGGTAGGAAGCGAGAAATAGTTAAAACAAAGAATTCCGTCCAGTTTAGCCAGAAAGGAAGCACAATTTCGTAGTGATCTACATTTCTGTGCAAAATCTGTCACGAGGTTATGACAAAGTGATTTTTTTCGTGTCAGGAGTTCATTAATATGTGCGTACATGTACCACTCTCTGATGCAGACCCTTGGCGCGGTGAGGCACGGCATGGCACGACACGGAATGGTACGTAACCTTGCATGGACACCAATTCACTCTCGCACCCACCCACCCATACACACACAAACACACACACACACATACACACAAACACACACATTTCCTTCCTCACCCACTTGCACATACACACAAAGGAGAAAATGAAAAAAAAAAATACACACTAACTCCATGGTGCGTACAAAGTGGTGCGTGGGGTGTTTCCTGGTGAGTTTCTTCCAAAGAGATGACACAGCACTGCCGCCTCAAGTACTCCGCTGGGCTAGGTATCAACATTACGGAAAAACTGAGGTCATACCAGTCACCGACATAAATTTTCTCGAGCACAGCTGCTGCTACCTACGCGTGATTAATAGGGAGACGCACTCCTGGGTTGGGGAAGAGAAGGAGGGGCGGAAGGGAGAGTGAAAGAAACAGTCTCATATACTCAAGGTAATGATGCAAATTGTCTGATGTTTTCTGGGAGTTTAATTTCCTTTCTATTACGTCTCACTTTTCTTGACAGCTGCTCAGAATGTTTTAATAATTTCTGTTCTATCTCCTCGGGATATTTTTCCTTTATTTGCATAGCCCAGTCAACATAAATTCATGTCATTATTCTCACGCTCTGAGGTACTCGCTGGAGATCTCTGCGGGTGTCTGTGCCTCTGTATATATATAACACGTGTTTCGTTGTAATATTCTTGTGAGGTATTTCTTTTATATTATTATTAGTAAAATTTCCTGCCGAGATTTAGACATCCGTCCCTCGTTTTCCTCTTGTGAAATTAACATTTGGGGTCTTTAAGTATCATTTGCTTGTGTATAAAGATGCTGTTATATTCTCTATTCTTTTTTTCACTCTGTACTCTTAGTATTTGCGGTCTTTCTTAAGTATCGCTTTCCTTGTTTGAAAAATTGCCGTTGAAATTTAACCCTTTTCCTACATTAATATTTAGAGTTTCCTGAGTATCATTAGTCTGCGTATAATTCGCTGTTGAGATCTAGGAACACTTCATTAATTTCCTTATTTAACGTAGTGGTGGTGTGTGACAGGTCTACATTATGCGGTGTTCTTTACTTCCTGTCGGGTTTGCACACTGACGCTTCAATATGACTCCCTCTTGTTTCCAACCTCAAGTATAAGTAGTTCACGTCCCAGCTTCCCAGTTAGATTACGTGAGCAAATAATTGATGTCCGATTATTTTTATTAATTTTGAGTGAGAGAGAGAGAGAGAGAGAGAGAGAGAGAGAGAGAGAGAGAGAGAGAGAGAGAGAGAGAGAGAGAGAGAGAGAGAGAGAGAGACGGACTAAATCGTAAAAAATAATGGCACACGATATAAAAAAAAAAAAAATACATAATTAGTGTAATTTCTCTGTAGCATTCTTCATCTAATATGTATACGTGTGAAGAAAACCTGGAACAAGCAAATAAACCTGAATAAAACCCTACTAGGTTAATGATCCTTGAAAACAAGAAAAATAACAATAACAATGAAATACTTGTTAAAAAAATGCTTTGTAAATCGGAGGTCCACTTGATATACAACAGCTCAGTAATCCATCACATCAAGTATGGGGAAAACTTTAAAAGAAACAAATGCAATGCGATATCAGAGTCTTTCCCATCAACAACAAGATATAATTCTGGAAAGAGGTGGGGGGGGGGACAAAATGCTGATCAAACACCCAAACAAGGCAACCAATCCTGAGGAGAGGGGGGAAGAGGCAGAGGTGGCGACGTCGATGTGTGGGCCCCTGAGGAAGTGAGAGGGAAGGGGAGCGTGTTGGTGGGTGGTGGGGGGCGTGTCTCCCTGGTTCGGAATCCTGTGGCTGGCCCAGATCCGAGGAGTTCCAGCTACACCGCAAAAAACAAACAGCGCGCCGTCTCTCTCTCATCCAGCAGCGCGAGATTGCGGGTTTGCAGCGCGGGGCGAGGTGGCGTCAGTGTGATAGCCTCGGGTAGAAGGCGATTTTGCTAGTTTGCACCGGGAAAATAGAAGGAAGTTGGCGATTTACAACCCGAGTTATTGAGGAAGCAAGGCGTGTTCCCCTCCCTTCACCCCCCCCAACACACTTCCTGGAATGAAAAAAATGGACTTCAGGTGAGCGTGGAAAAGCGTGAGGCGGCGTCCAGGAGCGGCGAAGCATGAGTGAAGGAGGTGATTTATGGGTCAAGTGAGTGTTACTTCTGTGTTAGTGAATGAGAGGCCGGCTGTCCTGGACCATTAGGAGCCTGAAGGGTGACAGGTTCGCTGGGGGAGAAAATGATGAATGGATTTGTTATTCATTGGTTTAAACGACTCAAGAAATACGTGGTCTTTTTCATTTTTTCCTACTATTTTTTTTTTCAGTCGGTGTTCAGCATGGTAACTGATAATGAGCTAGTTTCTCTCTCTCTCTCTCTCTCTCTCTCTCTCTCTCTCTCTCTCTCTCTCACCTTAATACCTCGCAGAAGTATACAATCTGAACTACATTAACCTTTTTTGTTCTGTATACCGTACGTGATTTACATACTTTAATTCTTTTTTTGCGTGTCATTATGCACTTCACTGTACATCAAATAATAATATCAAAGAGCGATACCATTATTTTATTTAATGATATACATGTTTTTTTTTTTCTGAATATAATATCCACTTCCGACATTTGTAGATCACGGTGAATGAAATAACCCTTTTTTTTTCTGCAGAATGATTCCTCATTTACGATATTCGGTATGTACGTATTTACCAATACCAGTTTCTTTCAACACACACACACACACACACACACACACACACACACACACACACACACACACACACACACTTGAATGCAAAGCTGCCAATTATACACTCGAGGTTAATTATCTATACATGGTACGTATCTCCCGAGCGTCAGCTGCTGTGTGTGTGTGTGTGTGTGTGTGTGTGTGTGTGTGTGTGTGTGTCGATTCCATTCACCAAGACACACGTTTCACTCGAAGCATCCATGTCACGTCGATGAGTTACAGTGTTGTCGCGTGAACTATTTTTCAAAATCGTGTCATTTTCCACAATTCAGCGTGTTGGGGAAAGACGTCACTCTCAACAATGAACGCCTCTCATCACGGCAAACGACGCATTTTGCACAGACACTTGTATTCATTGATATATCGCCCGTAACTCACAGACCTTTACTCTTAAATGTTTAGTTCTCTCGTAAGTACAATTTTCAAATACCAAAGAGATGATTAATCGTGTTCTCATGATTGTATGACTTGCTGACGATGCCAAATTTATGTTAAAATATCACTAAAATCATAAAAAACGCCCTTGAAAACCCCAAACAACTTCCACTACAGCTTGTTAAATATAAGCGATGAGTAGACGAGATATTTCGAAATATCCACAACGTCACTGGCACAGCCGCAGCATGGCAGTGCACTATACGCGTGTTACCTTTCGTTACAACCAACAGGAAGTGAGGCGAGGAAGACTGGTGAGGAATGAGTGCGAGGAAAGGAAACAAGAGGAAGAGGACAAGGCCGCCGCAGCCCTGCGTCCTGTCTGGTGGCGAGACGCAGGACAAAACACATAACTCAGCAGCAAACACACACCAGCATCTCTCTTTCCGCCCCCCGACAGGTTTAGGGGCAGACAGTCCCACCCTGCCAATTATAGTGTGCTCGTTATCGCACATGTGGTAAGTGCTCCGGGCGAGGGTAATTATCCTGGCGCTAAGTGTGTGGCCTTCGTATTAAAATTTAAATAAATGTGATGTAATATATGTATCTGGTGATTCGCGCTATTGCCTGTCACAACATTCGTCGTCTAGAAGCATGAGAACTAGTGTTTTCTTCGACTGCATTAGAGATGAACTTTACTAATATCGACAGCTGAATGTTGTCAAAACACAGCAGACATTGTAGCAGAGAGAAACTCCGTAAAAACTGTTTCTGCTTCATTTATCTATTTATTATTGTACTTATATATCTACTTATTTACTTACGTACTTATATATTTATTTATTTTACTTGTCTATCTTAACTGTCAATTTTTTTTTTTTTTAAGGAGCAACAACTGAGTGCATTTTTTTTTATTTCCTCCCGATATTTTTGTCCTTAGCTTGTCCGGCGCCCTTCACATGTAAAAAAAATATCTTTTACGCAAAAACTACTCACCTATAACCAACCAACAAATAAACAAAATAGAGAACTGTACAAGATGTATATACCGTCCATTACTTACAACATAATATATAACATTACAGCATGAAAAGAGAAAATTCTATACGGCATAGTAATATTTCGCACATAGCTTCCTTCATCATCTGAATACAAGCACTTCACTTCCATTCAGAAAGGAGCTCGTGAGGAATTTTAGATAACGGCACATGACTAAAGTGAGAAAAGAGAGAGAGAGAGAGAGAGAGAGAGAGAGAGAGAGAGAGAGAGAGAGAGAGAGAGAGAGAGAGAGAGAGAGAGAGAGAGAGAGAGAGAGAGAGAGAGAGAGAGAGAGAGAGAGAGAGAACAATAGAAAAGTCGTTCTGGAATGGATATTTACACAAACGTTTCCAGTTTCCTGTAGCGATCACGAGGACGAGGTGTGACAGATGGCGACGCGAGGCAGAGGTCGTGACTTCTCTCCGGATAAGTGATTCAACAAACGAGGCTCATTGCGTGCCCCGGTGACGGTCTTAGCCGGGCGTGTATGGCGATCGATCTTGTCTCTTTACGACAAAACACGACTTCCTTCACAAAATGGACACTTCCGGGATAAGTTAATCAATATACATACATTACGAGAAATTACATCCGGAATAAACAGATGAAAGTGCAGGCAAACTCGACAATCATGCAATGCTCGTAAAGTCATGTCAGATGTTGTGTAACTTTCTGTATTCAGTTCTGCACTCACTTCCACTGAGTTTTGCGTTTTTCCTCAATTTTAAGTTCTCTAATCTGCTGGAAATCTCCTTACAAAACCTGACAATTGATAGATTCTTAGCAGATCAAAGGACTTCAGACTGATGATAAGCACCGAGTACAGTAGAAGTGAAAGCTGTTGTTGATCATGATTGTTAATGCGTTGAAGGATTTGGCTTTGCTCTGTATTCACCAAGACCATGGACTGTTCTTAAACGTTTATGTGTTTTTACCCCGACAATTTCTACGGCTGAAAGTTACTGGTGTTTTCAAGGGTGCTTTCATGATTTTAGTGATGGATTTAAAAACTAAATTAACCTTCCTCTCAGGGCTTCTTCTTTGTTTCTTTTTTGGGGAATGGCATTATGGGGAGACTTTTTTAAATCCATGTTCTGCCCTTGGACGGTCTCCCGGTATATAAAAATTAATAGGATTCTGTATTGTTACGTGGAAAAAAAAAATACACCCACAACAGCTTGATTAATCACCAGTGCGATATTTAGAAAAAGTTCTATTGCAAGACAAGTGTTTAAAAGTACGGTCCATATACTCTTTTCTTGGCAGCTTTACATGGCAGTGGATAAGGGGAGGTAATTTATTATACATTACAAATGAGCAATTATGAATGATAAAATGAACATCTAAAAATGCCGAGGCCCCCCCCCAAAAAAAAAAAAATATAGAAGACAGAGAACTAGATGGACAGATGAGATGCGGAGTATAGACGGAATAGATACTGAAATGAATGGAAGAGATTTAGAAAAATTTTAAGTCCTGCAGTGAAATCTTAAGGACTGATAATGGTGGTGGTGGTGGTGGTGGTGGTGGTGTAGTGGCTGCATATGATCTTAAGCCCTGTGGTATTGAAGTGGAGTGGAATGGAGTGGAGTGGAGTGAAGGGCAAAGTTCCCGTACTGCACTGTAGCACGACCACCGCCGCCTACCGCCTCCACACCTGAAGAGGCAAGACTCAGGGCTAATAAGATGCCGCTCCCGTTCTGAGCGCAGCGCACCACTCTTGTGTCAAGACATATTATGCTTGAAAACTTTTTCGTATATTATACAATAGAGATACATCATGTTATACAATCATTTCAAATTGTATGCTTGCTGATTGGCACTCAGGGCGGAGATGCGGCTAGAAAGAAGTGGCAGGGAGGGAGGGGGTTAGGGGTAGAGGTGGTGATAGGGAAGGGAGGAGTGCCCGAGAAAGCCCAGGTACAGTGATGGCGGCGCGGGGAGTGCGGTACACGTATGCAGCGGCAGTGTTGCGGGAAATGAGGGTGTGGTGAAGGCCAATGTGTATTATGAATTATAATGGAAGGCAGCCCCTCGTGGACGGCTTAAACTAGTCGGTAAGTGGTCGGAGCTTCATCTCGTGAACTGCTATCAGGCTCATTCGGTCCTAATTAATGACCACACAGGTGTAACGTATAACAGTCTTTAGAGGCAGCTATATATTTGTGTTTTACTTGATAAATAACAGTATTTGATTTAACAAGATCTTAATATCTCAGAACCTGGAATATTATTAAGATTTTCTCTTGCGAAGCTAATCAGAGGAGATGACGTGATTGGATTATCATAATGAGCACGGTACTATATAAATGCATTACACCAAACATACTAAGTCTCGGAATAAGAGCATGGTAAGTTTTTATATACTATAATCACAGTTTTAAGCACCTGCCTGCGCATAGCTAGCCAGGCCCGCCACCGCCACCACCACCACCACCACCACCAGCACTATCATCTCATCCACCGCCAATACATGAGCCATCCCTCCCCTTCTGGTGTGCAGGTAATAGAGTCATGACTACTAATTGGTTTCAAGTCCATAAATTAACCTCCAGTAACTCTTCCTGCAGGGTGTAAGTTTACATCCACCCCTGTCCCCGGCGAGGAGTGGCGTCCTAATCCCTTTAGAGTCCCGCTGAAAGACTTCCATTCCCTGTAATTCTCAAGTCTTTCATTCTGGATACAATTACACTGTGCTTTTACTTAACTTTCACTCAAGCAAGTCATCTTTTTAGTTCGTTTTTCTCAATCAAGCAGAAGGACAAGCACGGGTGTCATGGTTCACTGTTTCCTTTCAGTGCGATATACAGTAATTGACAAGAGAAGTAATATATGGAATCTTTATAAGAGGTGCGATTAAAAAGAATATATTTTGCAATTCCTAGGCAATATAACGTTTGGAAGTGGCTGTAGAACAAGAAGAGATGTCTCAGAGTGGATAGAAATTAAGGAAAGATATGCCAAATAGCAGTGAAAACGTTAAATCTTGCGTGTTGTATGTACGAACACTCGCATCTATTGGTTGTTGTAGGTCACAGTCTGCTCTCTTATCTAATTTGCTTCATCCCTTCACTGCTAATTATTAACACTCAGATCATTATAACAGATTGCTTGCATGGACACGGTAAAAATAGAATAGGAGGTTAATTTTGTCTCTATTATTTTATTTTTATTTTTTTTATTTCAGGATACAGAACTTTTAAAGAGACCATAGAGCACAAACAGTCTAGAAATTTGTGGATGGTTATAGGAAGCATTGCGTAAACGTGAAAGTAATAATATGAATCTCTCTCTCTCTCTCTCTCTCTCTCTCTCTCTCTCTCTCTCTCTCTCTCTCTCTCTCTCTCTCTCCTCTCACGTCCATTCGCCAAGTGTACGAGTACAGACAAAAATGATAATTACTCCCTCTAATTTCCCATCTTGCTTCACTAATACACATTCTAATGAGTTACGATAACTTTAATTTTAAGATTGAAAAGTCTTCCTACGTATTTCAACCGTGTAATTTTCCACCCTACTCGCCTATGAGGGGGCGCACAACTACATACTATTCTGTTATCTTTGTATTTACATGAATTTTTAACCTCGAGAATTATAGACTTTAATGGTAACAGATATCGACCATTAAATCCTCTAAACGATTCTTTATTACTAAAATTATAATCTTATATCTTAAATCCGACATTTTTCTGTTTCACTTCTATTCAAGTTTTCTTTTAACTATTATTTATCTTCTATTTTTCCTTTGTGTGTAATCATTACTATGGCGGTGTCCAGTGTGCTTCAAAATTGTGTTTAGTATGAATGAGGAATTGATTGATTGATTCAGCGAGCCAACAGACCGACCATCCAAACATCCAGCGATAACTTTGCACGATAGCCATCCTTGTCCTCATATATAAACCTACGTGCCGACCATCCAAGGCTCCAGAGATAATAGCACAGACTAACCATCCAGACCTGCAAATATAACCACACAAACCAACCATCCGAACCTCAAGAAACACCACACAAACCACCCATCCAAACCTCAAGAAACCACACAAACCACCCATCCCAAGAACACCCACCTCCTCCACTCACACCACCCACCCAAACCTCAATAACAGCCCCGACAGACACCACACGACAGTAACACCACGTCGAAGAGAAATGGAGGACACCTGAAGAAACCTGTCATTGTGTAAGAAGTTGGTCCTTATCCACCTCCCACCTTTTCCTACAAGGCTTTTCTTCGCCTGTTGGCCATCGCTCCCATCACCGCGGCCGCCACCTACCAATCATCTCCTGCGGTCTGGCCGAGAAATGGGGAGCCTGTGAGATATGAACCAGGAGTAACACACATATCATGACGAGTCGTGTGTCCAGGCTATTAATTCTCTCTTCCGGGTTGGTCGACCAGTGTGGAAAAAGGAGACAGGTGTTGCGCGGTAATACAGGTGTCAGTGTCACCGCCAAAACCACTGTTCTTGTACATCTCTTTACCTGTCTCAAGATGGTGTCTGTGCTAATTGTCTCTGGTTGTCGCAGCGTCTTTGGGGTTGAAATGACTTGAGTGTTAGGGCAAAATCAACTAAGCATTCTTCACCTTTAGCTGTTCCAAACGAGTGTTGTGAAGTTCCTTAGCTATCAGGAGACTTAAATGTTGTTGTAAAAGAAGCTAAATCATTATTCCTTTTCTCTTTGTTCTTTTTTTGTTCTTTCATGTCTTTAGGCTGGGTGTTCCTAATAGTTTGGTAAACTCTTACATCCTATTGGAAAGAGATAATGGATGAAGTAGACGTGTAATAATAGACTCATCTGCATCTCTGTAGCGGAAAGATTAATGGGAAAAAAAGAAAAAAGAAAGTGAGATGACAAAAACAAAAATACACTGTCAGGAGAGAGAGAGAGAGAGAGAGAGAGAGAGAGAGAGAGAGAGAGAGAGAGAGAGAGAGAGAGAGAGAGAGAGAGAGAGAGAGAGAGAGAGCATCAGGGAAAACGGTGCAGCTCTCGGCCAGCCAAAGCCATTTCCGCTCCATATTCCCTCGCGTTACGTGACCATAACACACACACACACACACACACACACACACACACACACACAGGTGGTAACCGGAACTTGTGGTCAAGAAAGATATCGAGAAGTCGGGTCACTGCAGTAAACACAAGAAATAAAGACTCTTGACTGAAGTGCGGTAAGGACGATGTACTCCAACTCTTTGAATGCTAATGAGAATGTGACTATTATTTCCCTAGACGATTTTAATGAGCGAGAATAAAACTGAAGGTACGGAAAATTTTGATATCCACAACTCCATAGCTCGAAATTTTACAATGTTGTGGGGCCATAAACCAAATCAATCAACCACTTAATCAAAATTTCACTCAACTTTCACTACAGCGTTTTATTAGGGAAGAGAAAACTACAGGCACTGAAAAGCTCGAGCTACCCCACAGCACAGTGTTCCCTTTAGAAATTTAACTAAACTTCAACCATAGCGTTTGATTAAGATTGGTAATAAAGCTAGACAGAGAAAATCTTGAATTACCCCACAGTCGCTTTTCTTGAGAGTGACGTCATTCGAAACTGTACTGAAACTTGCACTACAACGCTGTTTTGATACTGAGAAGCGAAGATAATGAAAGAAGAGTCAGCAAGCAGCAGGAGTAGCTAACGATTATTTGATTTTTTAATGGCGGCAGAGCAAATGGTGTCATACAGCGGCCATGTGTGATGGTGAAATTAAGAGACGAGATGAGAGGGAAAATTAAATAAAAGCGGATGACGAGTATGCAAAAAAAAAAAAAAAAAAAAATGAAAGTGCACGACGATTTTGCCATTATTAGAGGGAGATGGACCAGTGTCGTGAGGTAGTGACGGTTCTTATAGGTGGGGGTCTCTCTCTCTCTCTCTCTCTCTCTCTCTCTCTCTACGTGAAGAAGAAGAAGAAGAAGAAGAAGAAGAAGAAGAAGAAGAAGAAGAAGAAGAAGAAGAAGAAGAAGAAGAAGAAGAAGAAGAAGAAGAAGAAGAAGAAGAAGAAGAAGAAGAAGAAGAAGAAGAAGAAGAAGAAGAAGAAGAAGAAGAAGAAGAAGAAGAAGAAGAAGAAGAAGAAGAAGAAGAAGAAGAAGAAGAAGAAGAAGAAGAAGAAGAAGAAGAAGAAGAAGAAGAAGAAGAAGAAGAAGAAGAAGAAGAAGAAGAAGAAGAAGAAGAAGAAGAAGAAGAAGAAGAAGAAGAAGAAGAAGAAGAAGAAGAAGAAGAAGAAGAAGAAGAAGAAGAAGAAGAAGAAGAAGAAGAAGAAGAAGAAGAAGAAGAAGAAGAAGAAGAAGAAGAAGAAGAAGAAGAAGAAGAAGAAGAAGAAGAAGAAGAAGAAGAAGAAGAAGAAGAAGAAGAAGAAGAAGAAGAAGAAGAAGAAGAAGAAGAAGAAGAAGAAGAAGAAGAAGAAGAAGAAGAAGAAGAAGAAGAAGAAGAAGAAGAAGAAGAAGAAGAAGAAGAAGAAGAAGAAGAAGAAGAAGAAGAAGAAGAAGAAGAAGAAGAATGAAGAAGAAAGAGAAGAAGAAGAAGAAGAAGAAGAAGAAGAAGAAGAAGAAGAAGAAAGAAGAAGAAGAAGAAGAAGAAGAAGAAGAAGAAGAAGAAGAAGAAGAAGAAGAAGAAGAAGAAGAAGAAGAAGAAGAAGAAGAAGAAGAAGAAGAAGAAGAAGAAGAAGAAGAAGAAGAAGAAGAAGAAGAAGAAGAAGAAGAAGAAGAAGAAGAAGAAGAAGAAGAAGAGAGAAGAAGAAGAAGAAGAAGAAGAAGAAGAAGAAGAAGAAGAAGAAGAAGAAGAAGAAGAAGAAGAAGAAGAAGAAGAAG
>NC_087152.1:38221816-38241816 GCF_035594125.1 Scylla paramamosain | reverse complement strand
GCAAATCACGGGCTTCACCTAAGGAAGAGTGGCGTCGGCTCCCCTGCGCGCCATTGTATTCCCTCCTTCACGTGTCGAGAGGAATGATGTCATCTTCACGTTTTCTTTTGCATGGCACAGTCTCCGCTCTGGGTAATGAAAGGGCGGCGCAAAGAGAACGAGCTCAGTAGGTATAGAAAACGTAGTGCGGTATCATGAAGTAATGTTGACGGACTAAGGAGGCCAGCGGTGTCATGAAAGTGTTATTGAACGCCTAAAACAAACAGAGGAATGACAATGCTAAAGGTGAAGTTGAGCAAGAAAACAGGAATATTTGATTACTTAAACAAACGATCTGACAAAAGAAATGCCTTGCCGAGGATAACTTGCAAAAATATGACAGGAAATATGTGTACATTGCAAAACAAACTGAAAGAAGAAATTCCTTGTGGAGGATTAACTTCAGCAAGGCTCCGAGAAATATTAGATTAAACAAACAGAAAAAAAAAAAAACTGTTGTAGGTAAAATGAGATCTAGAAATTGTAGGAAAATGTTATAGATGAAATTGCAGGAAGATGGCATGAGATCGTAAAATACTTAAGTAAACAATGACGAAAAAGAAAGCACTGCTGTGAATTAGATGAAGATGAGGGTAAGAAATATGAGATTACTTCAACGAATGTAGAAAAAAAAAAATTACTAAAGAGAAAATAATAGTAAGACATGAAATACCAAATTATTCATACAAGCTAAAGAAAAAGAAAAAAGAAAGCACTGGTAAGGGAAAATAAACTTGTCGCACTCGTTTCCCCTTGCGTCTACCATTTGCTCTCAGTCTTACATACCTTAATCTCTTGACAATGTCCTTACGAAACCTACAGGCAAACAAACTTTAGTCAGCAGAACAGAGAGAAAACACAAAACAGTGAAAGTGAATGCAAAAAAGTTACTCGATTTCTGAAATACGAAATCACTTCACCAATCTTTTCAGAAAAGGAAAACGAAAACCAGCTGGAAAGGAGGAGTTGAGATTGACGAAGTGTGTGTAAGGAGGAAAACACAATGTACGTATATGGTGTGAAAAAAAAAAAGGCGTTTGAGTTTCATTTTACCTGCACCATTAGAAACAATTATAACGGGAAGTCTTGAAGAGTGATTTGAGGAAGAAAAAGAAGAAAAGAAAAGAGAGAGAAAGAAAGAAAGAGAGAGAGAGAGAGAGAGAGAGAGAGAGAGAGAGAGAGAGAGAGAGAGAGAGAGAGAGAGAGAGAGAGAGAGAGGCACCCACAGACAGAGAAATAAAATATGGTGAAGGAAACGGGAAGTAAGAGAGAAGGTCAAGTGTCAGCCTCACTAATCATTGTGAAGTGTGGCACTGCTTGACCTCGTGACCTCAGTGGCCTCTCGTGACACTCGTACTGGTGCAGGCTGGCATGGAGGGTGATGTGGTGCATTGTGATGAGTACATGATAGTTTTCAGGGTAAATACAAAGACCACAATGTTGCAGGCCACATGGAGAGAGGAGTTGTGTTGTGGGTTTCTAAATGAAGGCAAACGGGTTCTGAGAATAGACTGGAGGTTCTAAAGTACAGTGGTGATGCTAAGTGTTATCGCTACCTGCAAGAAAATAATTTGGGAGAGGTGAGACATCATTTGGTATCGCGACTGTACGCAAGTAGATATGACGATGAATGATGAATGTGAAAACTATCAAAGTGCTGTTATTATTATTGTTATTATTGTTATTGTTATTATTATTATTATTATTATTATTATTATTATTATTATTATTATTATTATTATTATTATTATCATCATCATTATTTTAAATGTTATAATCATTACTATTGTTATTGTTGTTATTACCGTTGTTGCTGCTGCTGCTGTTGTTGTTGTTGTTGTTGTTGTTGTTGTTAACATTATTTTTATCAATATCATCAGTCTTCTCCTCTCCTTCCTCTTCTTCCTCCTAATAATAACCACTCCCATCATCATCATCATCATCACCATCATCTTTCACTTATTACGTGTTATTGATTCTATCGAAATTAAAGTGTTACCCACCATCATCGTATGTTTACAGGCGCTACTGATGAACAATTCAACATCAATCTCTCAAATAGAATGAGTAAGATGAACAAAAGCCGTTCATCCCTTGGAGCAGCACAGAGAGAAAAGACCAGAACAATCATGGCTACAGAATTCCCGGCTGTAAACAATAACTTATTCCAAGGTAAGGCGCCGGCAGCTGGGCTTTAATGACTGGCTAGACCGCAGTAATCCAACAACATCACTCCACCACCAGCGATCATCACGCCAACTGTTGCGTTAATCCACAGCCGCTTCCATCACCCAGGCCGCCACGAGGAACCGCAGAGGAGGTTGGTTTGTGTTCGTAAACGTTACTTTACTTCTTTTTACAGGTTTTGGTGGAAGTTAATGAGGTCTTCAGGATGTTTTCGTGGGTCTAGTGATAGTCTTACAAGTGTTCTGCATTGCTGATTAGGAAATCATTATGGAAAAATGCGCGATAGAAAAAAAAAACGTGAGAACTCAGCTAATCATCTCTAAGGCCGCACAGGAGTTTGGTTCGTATTTGTTAACGTTTCGGTGTCTGATCTTACTTGCTTTTTACAGGTGTTAGTGGAAGTAAATGAGGTTTTCAGGGGAATTTTCGTGATTCTTGTGATAGTTTACCAAGTGTTCTAAATCACTGTAAAAAAAAAAAAAAAATTGAGAAAAAAAACATAACAGGAAAAAAAGACTGATTTTAGTGGAAGTTACTGGAATTTTCAGGTATGTTTTCGTGATTGTAGTAATAGTTTGACGAGTGTTCTGCACCATTAATAGGAAACATACCTTAGAACACTATAGAAAAAAAACATGAAAAGTTCAGCTTCTCATCTCTGTGGCTTTGATTTAATCCCAATGAGAAAATAAACCATTTTAAAAATACGAGTTCAGTAAGACTCTTTTATCTTTCGCGATTGTCTTCTCTTATTAATTGGTTTCTTTCTCAGGAGTAATGCAGGAAAGGGACGGGTTTGTAAATACGTGTTAAAGGTAATACAACAATAGGTCAAGCCACAGAGATGCCCTGTCAAGGATGCACAGATCATACTCAGAACCTTTATAAGAGACACCTACTTCCTTTCACACACATGCACAGTCGCGGTCACAAATCGAGTAACCTTCTGCACTTATTTCCACAGTGTCTGGCCCTTACCCTCAATCTTAAGTTCTCCAATCAGCTGACAGTCGCCTTATAAAACCTGATAAATGACAGATCCTTATCAGAGGGATTCAAATACACAAGTGGCTGAAGATTGCTCGACCTCTGACTTCGCCTGTACAGTAATAATAATTCATAAAGTATTACATTGGACGCGTAGATCACCCAAACGTAGCTCTTAGAATTTCGGAACATAAACTCCCATCAGGGTCCAATACTACCACGGGGGTATATGATTGCCACGGGGGTGTAACTCAGAGGTAGAGTGCTCGCTTCGCATGTGAGAAGTCCCGGGTTCAATCCCCGGCACCTCCAATTCTTTAGTTTAAGTTGTCAGGGATGAGTCATTAGGGAGCTTTGACCCTTTCACTGCTGCACAATTTTACCTTTAATCGCCAATAAATTTTTTCGACTTTTTTTTTTCTTTTGCACTAAACTCTTACTTGAGAAAAAAATAAATAAATAAATAAGTAAGATTAACCTCCAATTCTCTCCTTTGTCTCTTCTGTATTCAAACAAGTTTTACACTGCTCATGGAAGTTAATGAAGTCCGCCCATAAAAGTTAGAGAGATAAAAGACGATTACTCAAATGTCAAATATATAGATGAGGATGATAGGTAGCGATAGGTATGTTTGATGCAGGGCCCGCTACGTGTAGTGCTGATGGCTTCTTGCAGCTTGCCTTATATACTTATGTTCTTATAATATAGTGACCATGGCTGAGATAGATTTCAAGATCTAACATTCAACTTGTTGGTGGTATGGTGGAGAGAGAGAGAGAGAGAGAGAGAGAGAGAGAGAGAGAGAGAGAGAGAGAGAGAGAGAGAGAGAGAGAGAGAGAGAGAGAGAGAGAGAGAGAGAGCTAGAGGGGAGCGGACACCAGCCTTCACCATTAGATGGCTAGGATTGTGTTTAAAAACGCTTCAAACGTCTTGTCTCGACTACTTTCAACAAGCTATATTGGAGGTTACTGGAATTCTTAAGAATTTTTTATGATTCCAGTGATAGTTTAACAAGGATTATGTATCATCGAAGGGAAAAAAACACTTACAATAAGCTAATTAATCATTTGAAGCCTTTGAAAACAATCCTTAAGAGAGCGCAGCGCGTTAAGAATATGGGTGTTAATCACTACAACACTGGAATTTGAAAACTATTACGGCCAACCGGAAGTAGACTGAAGACGAGATGATCTTACATAGGAAAAAAAAAGAAAAAAAAAGTAAAAAGCGTTACTTCTCAGGTGTGAACTTATTTTAAACCCACTAAAAACACAGAACGCATCGTTGAGTCATCATATTTTTTTGCCACTTTTCTCAATAGTTTGCTAAGGTGTGAGAGATTTATTACTCACGCACACACTAAGAACCCACTTTTTTCATATTTTTCTCATTACTCTGACAATCTAGACATCAGCGGAAACTATTACTGTGAGTAGGTGAGAAGAACACATCAACACTGCGTAAGACCACACGAGAAACAATCACCGGTACTACTTGTATACGCAATGTGATGTACTTTTCTCATCAATCTGACAATTTTCATGGCAGAGGAAGATATTACAGTGGGAGATTGAGAAGAACACACGCACACTACGCAACATCATACGAAAAACAGACAACGACGGGAAAAACTGAGATTTATGAAGGTTTAGAGGCTCACACGAGTTTCAGACATGCGTGAAACTTAAAAGCCTGTGCGCGAGTTTTAGGTTAAGACAAGGCACAGCTGTGAGAGGTGTCTGACAGAGGGTACGTGAAGGTTCAGAGGCGCACACGAATCTCAAGCATGCGTGACGCTTCTGTAAACCCTATGCGAGTTCCAAGCAGCAAAGACGAGATACAGGTGGAAGAGGTATGCTTATCTGACAAAGGCAAGGCTGTTCTTCCTTCTGAAGCGAACTGTGGCTGCTGCGGCCATGTTGTTTTTAAGTACCGTGAATCTGCAGTCCGTGTAATTTATCTTTTGTGCAAAGCTGTGAAGGGAGACAGAAAACAACGCTACGTATTTGATTTTGGAGTTAATGTAGCTGATGTGCCATGCAAAGTTGTGGAAATAGATGGAAAGCAGAGGTACTCATGTAAGATTTGATATGATTTCTGCAGACACGTACTCACAAGACATGAACATGCTACATTTACACGGGCAAATTTTAATTCTCACTGACAGCTAATTTTTTTTTCCTTAATCACATGTAACTTTTAAAGATTTATTTTTGTACTCTTTAATAGTTCTTTAGATGGGAAAATAGTTTAATTTCTTATTCTCTCTCTCTCTCTCTCTCTCTCTCTCTCTCTCTCTCTCTCTCTCTCTCTCTCTCTCTCTCTCTCTCTCTCTCTCTCTCTCTCCTATGTGTCCATGCAAGCAATTCTCTAAGTGACTTGACGGGTGGATAAATTGAAAGAGTTCGAGAAATCTAATTGTGTTTATGTTAGAAAGTCTCATGCAGAACTCTCGTCATCACCACTGTAATGGCATGAACTACATTCTTGCACGATACATAATACATAATTAGAAAGATATAAACAGCTACACAAACAGCATCATGCACTTAAACCTTTCAGTACCATGACATCAATTTAACTATATTTTAGATGTCATTAGAAGCTTTCATCAAGTTAAGGATACTTTTCATCATTACGTTTAATAAATCATCTAGTTGCTCATCCAGCACAATTATACCTTACTTACTCTATTACAGCTAATTAAATTTATTATGATGAAGTTTGGAGGTTGTCTGTTGCACTGACTGACTCACATTTTCATCTGCAAATAAATAAAAGTTACGACAGTTTTGAAATTAAGTGTGTTTTATTGACCTTGTTTAATTCACTCCTGGCCTGCCTCCTTCCCTCGGGCGGCACTGACTACTGAGGCGGAGAGGGAGACAGGGAGAGCTTGTTTGCCTTCACGCCGTCTGTCGCGCGGTGCAGTGAAGCGTCTTGCGAAACTTGTTGCGTAAAAAGAGCTACTGACGTAATTTATGCTGAGACGAAAATAACACGGCACATTTATCTTAACGCTCACATTATTTATATTTTGATAACGTTCAATATATTTTTATTGGGGCTGGCATCTTCAGTGGGTCTTTTTTTAGCCTTTATGTTATAGCCTTTACGTCCTTGGCCAGAGTCCCTCTTACATAATAATAATCATAATAATAATAATAATAATAATAATAATAATAATAATAATAATAATAATAATCATAGTAGTAGTAGTAGTAGTAGTAGTAATGAGAAAGTTATCAAGTAATTTTTGACTACCGCTTTCGATTCTCTTCAGGAAGCGGCACTTCAGTGGACCTTTCTTTTTTTTATTACAGTTTTGTTGCCCTTAGCCCGTGCCCGTCCTACATAGAAAAAAAGTAGTAGTAGTAGTAGTAGTAGTAGTAGTAATTGTAATAATAGTAGCAATTATAGTAATAATGATAACAACAACAACAACAACAATAATGATATCTTAACAACCAGCATATCGGTTTCTTAACTCATACACTTAACATTCAGCATAAGCGCATCTTAACATTCATTATACTCTGTCATACAAATAGGCACTGGGCAAGCAGACGCTATTTACATCACTCTAGCCAGGCCTCACAACTTTCCGTTTCTCAAGTCAAGCTGGCTCCAGTCACGGGCAAAACTGTAAGTGAACGCCGCGGGACGGTCTGGAGTAGAGGTGAGGGCGGCGCGGCGTCTGTCCAGCCCTTCACGTTCACTCCCTCACCTCACCGTGCCTTGCAAAAAAAAAAAAAAAACGTAAATCTAAGTAGCACTTCCGTAAAACAAATATAGGAACACGAACCGCCATCACCAAAACATACACACGTACAAAGTATACAAACACACGCACGCACGCACCCACGCACACACACACACCAACGTAAATAGTACAGGCCACGAACAAGCCACCTCATTGTTCTTATGGTCTTTACAATGATGTGTTTTTACGGTCGTTCTGCGGCGGCCGGACGACCCTCCCACACGTGACATCCGCCGCGCCGCTCCGAGACTTGTGTACTATTAGGCGCGCCTCCAGACATGACAGGGGCTGACAGCTAAACCAGAGGGACGGAGGCGGACAGAAATGTGACGGCAGGGAACGTGGGGAGAAACATGAAGGTAAGGAGAAAAATATAAGGGAACTAACGAGGACAGGAACGTGAAGAATGGAGAAAGAGGGACGTGATGAGAGAGGAGCAAGAGGGAATGTGGATAGGGGAAGTGAAGGAAAGGGTGAAGGTGGAAAGGGGCGTGAAGGTAAGGGAGGAAGGGTGAAGGTGGAAAGGAACGTGAAGAAATGGAAGGAGGAAGAGGGAACGTGGATAAAAAGGTGAAGGGAAGGAAGGAAGTGGATAGAAACGAAGACAAGAGAGGAACGTGATAAGGGACATGAAAGCAAGAGAGGAAAATAGAAAGGAAAGTGAAGGCAAGGTAGGAGGAACATAGAACACAAAGGCAAAGGTCACATGTGAGAAGACATTAAAAGATACTAAGAAGAATACGAAAAACAAGCGAAAACTCCACCCCACAAAAAAAAAAAAAAAAAAAAAGTGCAAATAAGAAATACATCGCCAGTACGTAAAGGCAGACAAGAACAAGAGAACTGAAACTCATGCTCTCGTAACCAGGAGCAGCACGGAGCAACAGCAACAGCAGCAGCAGCAGACGCGGGAGGAGGAGCAGGAGGAGCAGCAGCGGGAGGCGGAGTGCGGTGGTGGTGATGATGATGCGTGCAGGAGACATGTAACTTGAGCCTCCACCTCCTGTGCTGGGCGTCTCCAGGCCCTTCATACACGACAACTTCACTCACATAACTCTCTCGCTCGTTTTACTAAATTGCAAGCAGCTTTCTTATTTTTCTTTCGTCCCTCACCACTAATTGTCGCCGACGACCGAGATTCCAACCCCCGACACAATGGGAGGAAGCCGCCGCGCTGAATGCCAGGTTGCTCAAGGGAAATCTGGCGTCATTATCTTCATAATCTCGGAGGAAATTGTTGTGTTGAGGCTAATGCTGAGTGTGACGCCTCCCTCCCTTCCCTTCCCTTCCTCCGACCCGCTCTCCTCTTCCTCCTTCCACTTCACTACCCCCCTTCCTTCCTCCTCCTCCTTACCTATGCACCCAGCAACGCTCCCTCTCTCCCCCCCACACCCACGCACAATTTTGCACCCTTGATCATCTCTCCTTTGTCTTCTCTCTCTCTCTCTCTCTCTCTCTCTCTCTCTCTCTCTCTCTCTCTCTCTCTCTCTCTCTCTCTCTCTCTCTCTCTCTAACCAAACACTAACGCCCCTTGACAGCGTCGCTCCCACAGGGCTCCCTCACCTCTCATCACACCTCTGTTACCGCTACCGCCGCTTAACACAGGTAGGTCCATTTAAGACAGGTAGGTAAGTACTCTGGTCGAGGAGGAAACACTCATTTACGTGAATTACAGAGGGTTGTTAAAAGGTGGAGGGGCGGGGGCCGGGCCTGCGAGGGGTGGTGGAGGGGCTACGGTCAACCACAAACAATGTCATGTGAGTTGAAGTCAAACAGCACGTGGCGGGAAGTTTTTTGTGTGTTATTTTGCCAGAGGAGGAACGGTGTAAGTATCGATGCTAAATCATGTAACACGTCCTTGATTTGTTTTCCCCCGGCGAGGAATCTCTCCCCCTTCTTCCTTCTTCCTTCCTTCCTTCCTTCCCTCCCTCTTTTTCCTTTTTCTTTCCTTCCTTCCTCCGACCCGCTCTACTCCTCCCCGCCAGCCCACCACAACCCAAATCAAAAGCATTCGCGGCTGGGTTGCATTTAACCGGGGAAGAAAATATGACCTAGCACATTAAACGTCTCACAAATCTTTTAGTTTTTGACATTAAAGGACATAACATGACATGAAATTTCATTTTTTTTTCTGTCTCTAGTTTGCTTGAGGAAGGCATTGATGTAAAGTATCGGTAGTAGTTATTGTGATTGCTGGGTGCTGGGACACCCTGAAATGATTATTGTGTTTTCTGCACCAAGACACGTATTCCGAAACGCTTATGTACTATTTCCGAAGACCACAGAGATAATTAGTCGGGTTTTCACGTGCATTTCTCCCACTGATGAAGCAAAATCTTGTTAAACTATCACTAAAATTGTAAAACAACCTTTGAAAATCCCAGTAATTTCCACTTGAGCTGTTGTAATAAGGAGGAAAAATTGCCAAAATGTTTTGAGAATACGGCACCCCCAGATTATATTTTACTTATATCGGCGTTCTTAATATAACATTCAACAGCCGTTCCTCCTCCGACTTACCCTCTCCATTTTTTCTCACCCTCTTCTTTCTATTCTAACTCTCCTTTCATCGTTCCTTTCGTCAAACACATCGTCTCATCTTCGCCGGATTTGAAACCACATCCTTAATTGAAATTAATGATAGGATATACATCATCATGTCATTATAATACCACTGCAAGACCGAGCCCTCTCATAACTTCCTTCACGCATCTCTGTAGGCTACCTGTTTATTCCAGGCTACCCCAACATAACCTTTCCTGTTTCTAACTCTCTATCTGACCTACGGACTGTAATAGTATAGGGAATTTTAAAGGAAGATTATATGATTTTATGGATGATAAGTATATGTATCTTTTACAAAGAAAATGCCAGGTATAGGCCTACTGGCTTCTTGTAGTTTCCCTTACATTCCTATATACTTACGTTCTTACCTAAAATGCAGCAAATGGCAAATTAAGGTTAAGAGTAACTACATTTTGTATTCTATGCACTGAGAGAGAAGGGCAGTGTCTCATGGAGTGTTGATGAAACCACTGAAATTATTATTTACTTTGTAGCTGCTTTAAAAGATGAATGCGTCGTGTGGGAACCATTCAGGACAATGGACCCGTGAGACACACCAAGGGACCTACAAAGTCTTGATCCCTCCATTAATACTTTGAGCTTGATATGTATACTGTATAATGTGTATGTTTATGTATAATGCTTAGTACTGATTTATTGTGTAATTCTGAAAGACACCAGTAGTAGAGAAAAGAATTATGAAGAAACTGAAAGTTATTTTTTGTGCAAGTAGTTTTAGTTTACGTTTGTTCTCCCCAGTCGTTTAGGGACAATCGTATGAAATAACAGTTTGTGTCATAAGCAATCAAAGGGTTAACTCCGATCAGCTGGCAGTGATTTAAGTGGGTGTGTAAGTAGTGAACGTACGTGTGTGTGTGTGTGTGTGTGTGTGTGTGTCTTCACGGTCCAGCAGGCAACACAGCACCACCACCACCACCACCACCACCACCACCATCACCATCAGCACAAACCCTACAAATTGAAACTGATGACTGTGGCTTTACTTTTCCATAATTCACTGCACAGGTTTCGGAAAATGTTATCCATGTTTTCCCATCGCATCAGGTTTTCCCACAATCACTGAAAGCAAGAAGCTATATATCAGCGCACGCAAGCATATATATATTTACCCTCACACGTCAGGATGTTGAACTGCAATGAACACAACGCTCAGCTATAATGAACACCGAGAAGTCGAGAATACAGGAAACGTTAAATCGAATTTTTCCAAGAGAACTGTTAATCTTGCGAGTCTTTGTGGAAAATTTCGTATCGTCTTGGCTGCAAAGGACCGGTTTGTGGATTTCCTTTTGTTTATTATTTCTGTTTCTTCTCTTTTAAAACGGTTGCCAGCCACCACACGCTTACTTCAGTAGCTCGTGTATTTTATTTGTACCTCTCCTTTTAAGTCCCGATGAAATATCTTATAAAACTGAAATTTTTAAAATGTATTTTTATGTTAGCTTTGCATTACAACTAGTCTTCTCTTTTTGAACTGACTTTCCATGACACTTTTCAAAATCAATGTTTTCTTTTCCTTTGTGTAATTTTTATTCATCTATCTTCTTGAAATTTACTCGTACTTTTCATCTCTTGTGCCTTTGTACCTTCAAACGACATATTTGGGAATAGTTTCCTGATGACACGCCTACAAAAACTGTTTCCTTTAGCTTGGCTCTTGAGAGCTCAAGAAGTTCATTGTATTTTGCTACAGTCTTCTTTTTTGTATAATGTTTTGACAGATGTTAAGAGACTCATTATCTCTAGTCGCTTTTACGTTTTATATATATATATATATATATATATATATATATATATATATATATATATATATATATATATATATATATATATATATATATATATATATATATATATATATAGTGGAAAAATTTTTCCATCCATCAGAGTTTATTTCACTTGAGTCTTCATTAGTTTACGCTAATGATCAGGATGGGGAGAAAGAACAGAAGCTCACAAACACGACATAATTGCAGAGAAGACACAGAAAACGTCTGTAAGTAGTTTCGTAAAAGAAGGGAGCATGCAATGAAGAGGAAGACACTTGAGCTAAGGAAGAAAAGAAGGAAGAATATATTGAAGACCACAGCTTAATGTTTTGAAATACCGCTGAGGACAAGAGGTAGGAGTGTGGAGACTGGTTTCGGTGCTAACATTTTACTGCCGGACCTACACGTCTGAAGCAACGAGATGAGAGCATCAGTTTTGCTATGGATCGATCGGCTGTTCCTGGAATACAGACTCAGACAAGCGCCTCGCCGGACGCAAGAAATTGTATATTTGTATGAAAGGATCATCGTATAATGTAGTTAGAAAGGTTTAAAATGACAATAGTCATATGAAGAGAAAAATGAAAACATAATCAAATGATTTCTTTCTAACGATACAAAAAACCAAGGATCTAAAAGAAATCATTTACATTTTTTGGCAGATGAGAAAAGTAGGAAGAAGGAACAAAATAAATACGAAATAGAAACCAAAGAAAAAAAGGGCCCCCAAAAATCACATCAAACAGTACTGTTATAAAGGTATTTTGCCAGCAACGCAACGCAACGCAACGCAACGCAACGCAATGTAACTTAACGCAACGCAACATACCTCAGCGCAGCGCAATGCAACGCAACGCAACGCAGCACAACGCAACGTAGCGCAACGCAACACAGCGTAACGGTGCGCAGCGCAACGCAACACAACGCAACGCAAGGACAACGACTACTACAAAACTCTAAACATCACACTGCTCATTATGCAGGATGTGCGTTAGAAATCTGGTCCACTTGCCCCTCACTGCAGCTCCCTGAGTATTCCTCGCCCTTTGGAAATACGCACACACTTCCTGCCGACGCATACTTGTCTGGCTTTTGGGCAGACAAAGACTGCACATTATCCTGATTATTTTGATATATAAATGCAAATATTGAGCTCAAACCTGTTGTTATATGAAAGCACAACAGCCACTCGAGATAGTCTGTTTGTAATGAAGTCTGTGCATGAGCAAAGAAACGCAGGATGGTTTTTTGGCCAAGTTTATTGAATTCGCAATTTTGTTGTGTTTTTTCCTTGTTATTGTTTTTTTTTTTTTTTCGAGGAGTGTACAATTTTATGTATATTTTACTAGTGATCTGCAAGAAAGGCAACCTACTTTCATCTAGAAGTAAATTAGCTTATCCCTTTGTGTTCTGTGTCAATTGAAATATTTTCAAAATCCCCACCGTAGAAATCTTAATGCACTGTGTAACACTTTCTTCCTCAATCATGTGAATTGTGGAAGTTCAGAGAATGCCGTCGCTGCCTCGCAACAAGGGGTCATCTCAGGGCTTGTCTGTTTACACCACATGGTAAGATCCTGACTACCTGATTGCTTGCTTTGTCACGCTCCTAAATGCCATAAAAATAATAATGTGTTCAAACAAGGCTATAAACAACGAGAGGTTTTTGGGCGAGAAATTACCACCGCAATACCTGGATATAATGATGCGAATGCATGAAAATAACTATTATATTTTTCATTCATGATTTATTTACGGCTTTTGGGGTCCAACGTGTGATGGTGTGGGTGAAAGTATACACCAACCAAAAATCTCATTAGACTCTGTAAGCTCCCTGCGTTTTGTGATATGCCAACGAAGAATTCTGAAACAACTCCCTCTGTGTGGAGGTCTCAAGGTCACATTCCAATACACTTCACTCAAGCATATATGATCACGATAACGAAACGCGCTATAATAATTAAGCATCATGGCTTTAAAATGTCATCACAACTTTCCTTAATTTTGGATAATCTTTTTCATAACTTTGGACAATCGTTTTGGCTCTACTCTTTGGGGACTGGCACCTTCAGTGGGATTTTTTTTTTCCTCCCTGCCTTTTTTGTTGTCATTGACCAGAGCTGTTACATAAAAAAAAATCCATACTAAGCATTTTGAGTCACGAACGAATAATTTTCTCCTCCATCGTAGCAAAAAGTCCATGGAACACTTTGGGAAGTGTGTGTGCATTTATAGTTGTGCTGTCGAAGGTCTACCCCCTCTCCCTCTCACCGGCGCTCCAGTTGCGTTTGAAATCCTAATCAGCGAGTTTCCGAACGAACGCACAGCTCCGTGTCCACCACTTCCGTGCGCTGACTGCTCGGGAAAGTCTTCTGTGGTTCGTATGCAAGCAGATTGTGTTGGGTTCGCCAGGCTCGACGCGATAAGTATAGTGTGCTGCTCAGTAAGAAATCTTTTGAATACTTACTTCACTTCCTATCCTTTCTTTTATTGGGAAAGTCGCGGTAAAAAGCGTGAAGGTCAAGGAGGAGCGGGGCGCGGGACTCCCTGGATCAGTGTCTTGGAAACACTTGACTGGTGCGCCTTCTTCTTCTTCTTCATCTTCTTCTCCTTCTTTGACATAACACAATTTTCTTTTTCTTTCCTTCTTATTTCTTCTTCTTTTTTGACAACCCAATTTTCTCTTTTCTTTCCTTCTTCTTTCTTCTTCTTTTCCTCTTCTTCTCTTTCTTTTCTTCTCCTACTCCTCCATCTTCTTTTCCTCCTCTTTCTCCAGATTTATCTATTTTCATACAAATTCGCTGTTCCTCATCAGCTGCTTCCATTCCTTCGAGTTTCTCTCTCCCTCAGATACTCCGCCACATTGTCACCCCACCTTAATCTTGGTCTTCCTTGGTTTCTCCCTTCCCATTCTGCCAACATAGTCCTCTTCTTTCCTCATTATATATCCATGGCAGTGCATCACCTAGTATAGTACAAAACAGTTGACTCTTTGACTACAATTGACGAAGTAAAACTCGTTATCTAAGTCACTCTGCATTATTTTACGGAGCAGAAAATAAAAGAAAAATACTAGAATGAATTACGTTATCATTTATTTCTTCAGAGTAACCTTGCTCACAGCATTTCTTTTCTTTTTCTTTTCTTGTGTTTGAGTAGAAGTCATAGCAGTCAAAAAGTTAATAAACGACTCGTGTATACATTCCTCTGTATAATCTCATAACACCACCTTTGTGACTAACACTACTATAACAAACACCTCGTCTCAGGTCGCCCTTGTGGTACCCTTCCAATCCTCACCAAACACGTGAATACCTAACATGAAACTATACATCACCTCACTCTACACTTACTCTCACTGCATCGTCCTTAACACGTAACCATGCATTTTTTTTTTTTCTGTATACGAGTGCTGTACTTGCTTGGCTTGCTTACCAGTCGGTCCGCTGGCAGGGATTCGAGTCTGCCTTTCGCTAGATGACACATTACATGATAAACTGGATCACTCGTTTGTTCTTCCTTGCCTTGTGGTTGATAGGCACTTCTGGGGAGACCTGGGAACAGAAAATTTACAATAATCCATACATGTCTAAGTAAAAGTACGTAATATTAAAGTTATTATTTGCTACTGGTCAGAAACCATTTTGATTTTACTTGTGTTTTCCTTCATGAACAGACACACACACACACACACACACACACACACAGTCAGCTACCAATTACAATGAAGTAAGGGAATTCTTCAGTATCAGTAAAAGCTAACAATCAAGTTTCAGAATAGGACGCTTCCTTCTTTGGGTATAATCAACCTCATTGTTTCTTCACGAGAAGCCAAACAACTTCAGAAAGAATGTCAAAACACTTATGAAAAATATAAAATGCACTTTATATCCTTAATGGGAGATTTCACTGCAGGAATTACCATTAGGAACAGTAGCCATGAAATTCTTGGTAAGCTCATAAGCACATGCAGCGATGGCCATTACAGCAGCACAGGAGGCATTACCGTCATTACATGAAACATAATGATGACAGACAACAATAGCACAAAGGCATCCCAGGTATCCAATTATACATCATTTATCAGCTTAATGCAAGCACGACTAGACATTCCTGTATCTCTATTAGCATGCCTGATGAACACAACAAACAGAACACACATCACCGCCACCATCAGTAAGCCGCACCGCATGCTCACGATTCCCACGCGCATTACCACTTATAAACCTACCTGAGTGCCCCCTCCCTCTTTGACTCCACCCCTTCCTCCACCCCTCCCTCCAGACCTACCCTCCCTTTCGGTTCAGTAAAGCACAGGAGTACGAGGTATTTAAACCACAGGGAGCACTGGTAATGGAGGGAGACTGAATGAACTCCGTGAGGCAGAGACCGCAGCGGCGCGTGATTGCCTCCCAGCTGAGACCAGGAGCACAAGAGGAGGTAACGGGAACTCTACGGAGGGTGAGAGCACACCTTCAGGATGGCCAATGAGAGGTTGGTCAGGCCTGTAAGCTTAGATATTATGGTCTCTCATCAGGATTATTTTTGAAGGCCACATTGCTAGTTGGGTCCTTATGTTTTTTTTTCTGCTACAGATCTGAATCCTTGTTAAACTATGACTAGAATCATGGAAACAGTATTGAAAACCGCATTAATTTCCACTTTTGTGTTAGAAGTTGTCCATTTAAGCCGCAGAAACGTTTGAAAATAAGGTCTAGAGAGTAATGTGCCTGATCCGTGTTTTGTGTGATCCTCAATACTGCCGTGAGCTGAGAGGGCTGGTCATTCCTGTGAGCTGTAAAGGACTCCCTCGTTTTGCCCGATTTTAAATGTGTGGTACTTGCATGCTGTTATCTTGATTTCACTCTATTTTGTAACCTCCTGAATGCTAATGATAGTTTGACGTCTGGTACTTCATTTCAGTAACAAGATTATTTTACACAGCAGAAGTATAAGTACAGACACTGAAAGGTTTGGATTACTCGATTGCTCTTTTGGTGTCAGTGGTGCCTTTCAAAATTGTGGTCTAAACTTTTCTAATGCGTTAAAGAGACTGGCCTATCTTACAAAAGAAAAGAAAAAAAAAGTTCAGAATTTTTGTCCTCGAAAATGAATGAATATATAAATAAATAGAAAGACTTTAAAATGGAGCCCAATTTAATCCAAGAGGCGTCGTGATACTTGCACTACAACATTTCCTCACTCTACTACGTCTTGGAGCATCGGCCACAAGATGTTAAATTAAACCAATGGATGTCACGGTGTTCTTAAGCCGTCACGCATGCAATGAGGGAATCTCTATCATTGTCAACACCATCATTTCATTTGATTTACTTCCCTATTTTCCCTTACCGGAGCGCCTGGACTTGGACAGCTCTATTTATTCAAGTCTGTCTGAGTGTCTGAGAGCAGAATATCGTGCAGTAATTTTTGTCTAGGTAAGCGTGGCCTCTCTCACCAGTGCAGCCTTCTTTGCAATGTAGCTTGTCTGTTTTATTAATGCTGATGTTCCGTTTCCGTTTGTCGTTAGAGAGTTGTATATAACTGTTGCTGCGTGTGCTCGAGTATAAATATTATGTATCTAGGCTCACTTCCTTGTCTGTCTGGTCTCAAACTCACGTTCTTCTTCGCACGAGTGAACAGAATTCCCAAACTTTTCGGGATCTTATCTTCTGTTACTTTCAGCAAACTTCAGTGGACTTTATTGCTTCAGTGGAGGTTAGTGAGGTTTTCAAAGGGGTTTTCATGATTTTAGTGACAGATTAAGAAGAATTCGATACCACCAATAAGAAAACGGGTCATACGAACGCGACTTTTCATCTTTGTGGCCTTTGAAAATATATCCTTGTGAGAGAACAAAGCGTTTATGAATACTGACCTTGGTACGAGCATTATTTTTTTTCAGTCCCAAAAATTGTGTAATTATCATAGTGCAAAGTTCATGTTTGTCTGTCCGTCTGTCTGTCTGTCTGTCTGTGTCTGTCTGTCTGTCTGTCTGTGTCTGTCTGTGTCTGTCTGTCTGTCTCTCTCTCTCTCTCTCTCTCTCTCTCTCTCTCTCTCTCTCTCTCTCCGCGTCTGCCCTCGACCTCTTTCCCCACCGCCGCCTGCAGCCACACCGGCGCCACACCGTTAGGGCGCCGCCACACCCTTCCCACGGACCCCCCAAGGCTGTGCTGCTATCACCGCCATGTGGGAAGCGACACCCCGACACCCCGCCTTCGCCTCAGCTGCCGCCCGCGCTCCAGCCCTTCACACCCACAGGGGAAGCCAAGGAGGAGGGGGTGGGGGGAAGGGTCACCAGGTCTCACTTATGTTTTTGTTACTCAGGGTCCCTGTTTTTCTCTCCGACTCACTAACTCACCCTTTATCTGACTGCCCGTCTTTCCCTGCGGTGCGCACACAATTCTATTAGTAAATAAAAAAAGCGCGTAATGTCAGAGTCACGTTCCATTAATCACACCGAGGAGATAAAAATATTATCGCCAAGACCATCAGGATCCGTAAATTCCGAGCGCAACAAAGCTGTCGAGGAAGCGATAAGTGAAAACGTTGACTTCCATAAGAGATAAGCCAAGCCGCGGTCCAGATTTGCGGCAACCTTAAAATAGGAGAGGAAATCGAGTAATGGGCGGCAGTGCTAGCTTCGTATCTGATTACAACTCCCTCAGGCCTTAAGAAAATAGATCTGGAAATTATGAGAGATGAATTCTTTGCGTTGAAATTATGCTGCTTTTCTTTGCCATCTCGTGTTAACCTTCCCGTGCATTGTTGAACGTTGTGGTCTATCTTAATGCTCATCTAGTACGTGCGCAGTGTAAAGGGGAAGGTACGTGAAGAAGTCTGTTTCATGAGAGCGCGTGAATGCTTAGTGTGTACTCTTACTGACACTTACTGGCACGTGAATATTGTTATGTGCACTGCTAATCACTGTTACTTATACACATCACCATCTTTCATACTCCCTCCCCGGCCATACCAAGCATCGCCCACCTAATTCTATTTTTACGAGTATTTACAACCATTGCTTCTACTCACTCACCTGTCGTTTCTCGCTCCCTCACCCATCACTTTCCTCATTCTCTAGTCACACTTTCCTTTCACCCATCACATACATTCAACATTGTTATTTTCACACTGTCACCCATCCCCTTCACTTTTTATTCCTCACATGCACCCATCACCCATCATTCCCACCTCACCCCATTACATCCACCTGTCACCCACCACTCCCACCCTTAAAACCTATCACTTCCATCCTATCACCAGCCACCTCCGCCTTCTCACTCACTTCTACCTTCCCCTCTCCTAACTCTTCCATCCCTTCACCCACGACCTCCACACCTCCACCCTTTCCTCCATCCCTCATTCAGCACGCCACCTCCACATCCCTCCACCTCTCACCTCCACACTTCCTATTACCCCCTCCCGTCCTCTCCCTTCCTCTTCTCAAGAACCCTCGAGGCATAAACGCCAATTTGACTTTTCTTATCAGAGATGGCTTGTAGGTTTCCGGCATTCTTGTGCTCATTATTTTCCATCATTATCTCGGTTCCTCAGCGTCGCGCCGCCCTGATTCGCCTCCTGCAGAAGCCAAGGCCAGACCAGGAAGACTTATTTTGTGCGTTATCTGAGAGTTTATAAGTGTACGGACTCTCAATGGCTCCTTACTGAGAACGAATCCAACAGGTACTCATGTTTCAACTGGGAAAAGAAAAAAGTTAGTTTGAAGAAAAGAAAGTGAGTCTATGGATTTTATTTTGCAGTGAAATGTGTTAAGTTTGGTGATGGTTCGATTTTATTTGGCGTTTGTTGTCTTCTGTTTGTGGTTGGTTGTTTGAAAATATCTGTGTTAAGCGGTTTGTTTCTTTATTTCTCTTTACGTGTGTAATTATCCATCCATCTTGCTACCTTTTCGTTAATAAACCAGGTCTGCCTATCTATTCATCTATGTATCTATCTATTTATCTGCACCTACCTGTCTATCTACACTTACTTATATGTCTATCTATCCATACTTCCATCTATCTATCTACCTGTCTATCTATCCACCCATCTAACCATTTACCTATTATCATTTTTGCACAATCTCTCTCTCTCTCTCTCTCTCTCTCTCTCTCTCTCTCTCTCTCTCTCTCTCTCTCTCTCTCTCTCTCTCTCTCTCTCTCTTCACCATCTACCTACGTGACTAACTTTTCTTTGTTTGCTTGTTTGTTTGTTTGCTTATTTGTTTGTGTGTTTGTGTGTCTGTGTGTGTATGACGTTCGGTTTGCTGGGTTAAACTTTTGGTAACATCTCACTTCCTCCCTGCAAACACTTCGCCATCGTCCTTCTCCTCCGCGGCGCCGCCCCTTCAAGCTCCCCCGGGGATGGAGGGGGGGAGTGTTGGGGAGGGGAGGGGGAAGCACCGGAAGCCGCCAAATCGCGCTCTGACACGACACTTGAAGATATTATACACGTAACCTGTTTTGTCGAAAGTATGATAATGATGGTGGTGGTGGTGGTGGTGGTAATAGTGGTTGTGGTGTTGGTTGTGGTGGTTGCTGTGGTTGTTGGTGGTAGTTGTGGTTGTTATGGTTGTGGTAGTAGGTGTAGCTGTTGTAGTAGTAGTAGTAGTAGTAGTAGTAGTAGTAGTAGTAGTAGAAGTAGTAGTAATATCAATAATAATAATA
>NC_087152.1:38199316-38216816 GCF_035594125.1 Scylla paramamosain | reverse complement strand
CCACCGCACCTTCTTCTTGAGGACCATGAACAGTATTGGTAGTGGTGGTGCTAGTCAAAGAAGTAAGTATTAGAAACAGATGTAGAAAAAGTAGAAGTAATTATTTTAGTAGTAGTAGTAGTAGTAGTAGTAGTAGTAGTAGTAGTAGTTGCGGGAGCAGCAGCAGCAGCAGCAGATTATCTTATTTTCTATATCATTATTTATCATTATATTTTTTCCTACTAATACTACCACTACTACTAGTACTACTACTACTACTACTACTACTACTATCCATACCACTACCACTACTATACCACCTGATGATCATTTACTGTATTCCCTACTCGATTATCATTATCATCATTGCATTATTAAACCTGAAGAGAGACGCCAAAACTGCGATGCGGGCGACGCCTCTGAACTGGGTGGCGCTGGAGGTCCAGGCAGGGCGAGACAACGACAGACGCTGCTGTGACCGCTCGGGGCGTCTTGCGGCTGCCTGAAGGAGAGGTGTCGGTGTGCCGTGAGAAGGAAAAACCGAAAATTTATGACACTACCACCAGAAAATGAGAAATACTCTTCCGTGTAAAAATCGCGCCCAGCTATTTAGAGGTCATGTTGGATGGTGTGACTAGAAGCGATAAACAGTTGATAAGACACACTCCGGAGACTCAACTATCTATAAGTGCGTTAAAACACTAGGTACTGTGTTACTGTGCACAGCTTCGCATCCACTTAGTCCACGTCCAAAAATGTATAAAAAGAATTCAAATTGTAAGCGGAGGAAAAGTGAATGCAAAGATCTTCTGATTTAGTCTAACTTTCACGCAGATGACGCCGTGGAGGTGCGGTGTGCAGCTGACGGTGTAATGCGATCTAGAGGTGTGTGTGTGTGTGAACGGAGCTCCGTGGCGCGGGGGTCCTTCCGGCGCCGCGTCACGCCATCGCATTTCAAATCTTTACCAGTTTGGAACGCGAAGGTGGGGTAGCAGGGGAGTACAGCACCACCATCATCACCACCACTAACACCACCACCACCATCACTGTCACCGCCGCCATCATCACCACAACCACCAAAAACAGAAACACCACCATTAACATCACCACCATCACCATCTTCTCACTCGCCACTATCACCATCACTTCAGTCACCATAAACATCACCACCACAACCTGTAACACTCCCATCACTACCATCACTACCAGCACCACTATATCACCATAAACACCACCAGCAAATGTTATTGCCATCACAACCACGACTACTATCACTATCACTATCACCATCATCATAAAGCACCATAAGTATAAACACTACCAGCAACATCACTGCCACTACCATCATCACTACCATAACGATCCATCACCATAAACACCACCATCACCATCACTATCGTAAGCACCACCATCACCAACATTAATATTCAGTGTTCCCGTCACTTAGCAACGAACGTCCTTCTTCCAACACTCCCAATGCTTTTACAATTTCTTCTTACTAACATCACAATGAGTAATTAAAGACAATAAGAAAAAAAAAACATCAACAGAAGCTACCACCACTCGATCCAGCAACACCACCACGACCGCCACCACCGCCATAATAATAATAATGATGATAATAATAATAACAATGATGATAATAAATAGTGAAGACAAGTAGCATACAAAATTCCAGGTGTACACTCACACATTCAAGGTGAAGACAATCAAGGCAGGTGACGAAAAAAAAAAAAAAAAAGTAAGACCTCCAACTGAGAGAACACACACACACACACACACACACACACACACACACACACACACACACACACACACACACACACACACACACACACGGGTTCATTCACAAGGTAAGCCGCCACTAGCAACACTCCTTTACATACGATTTGTTTACACATGAATCTTTCTGTACGTAATCACAGTGACTGGCTATCTTCTATAACTTTTTAAAGAGAGGGACTCGGAATGGTAGCCCCCCCTCCTCTCTCTCTCTCTCTCTCTCTCTCTCTCTGACAAACACACACACACAACTGCTTGCAACACGTAAATAGTGGCCACCGAGGTCGTCAGTCCGCAACGGTGGTAAAAATAAATAAATGAAAATAATAAGAGTGACGATAAAATATTAAACACACACACACACACACACACACACACACACACACACACACACACACACACACACGGGGCTATAATAGTGGTGCACGCTAGCCCCCTCGCCAGCCTGCCGTGACGAGGAGGCTGGCTGTCGACGGAGTAAGATTTATGGTTCCCGCGTCGCTGCTCGCCCGGGATTGGCTGTAAAACAAAAGCTCATGTACAACACCGCATTGCACCTTCCCTCCTCCTCCTCCTACTACCACCACCACCACTACTACACCTCTACCAGCACGACACACGGCAGCCTTTCTTCCCTAAACGAGGAGGAAGGGAAGACTGCTACTCTCTGCCATTTGTGTCTCATTTGAGGTTAATTCTAAGGTCAAACGCCGGTGAGGTTGAGTGAGAGGGGGCGTACCTCATCCTTAGAGTATCTGAAAAGGAGCTGAGGAGAAAAAACATTCTTAAACGCCATCGTGCAGCACCTCCACCACATTCCAAAGACTTTAGTTGAAGTTACTTGTGTTTTTAAGGGATACTTTTACGGTTCTAGTGAGAGATAAACAATATTTCTACATTACCAACAGGAGAAACACCCTTGAGAACCGGGCTAAGCATCTCCGTAGCCTTTGAAAATAGTCGTGATGAGAGAACAAAGCATTTCTGAATACGAATCTTTGAGAGGAGTACCGGGGAGGAGGGAGGGGAGAGAGGGACGGATGCATGGGAAGGTGGGGAGAGGAAAAAAAAAAAAAAAAGAGAGCCAGCCAGGAAACGGATCTAAAATACAAGACATTTTTTAGTGTACGATTGCGGTGAAGGAAACGATGCTTTGATTTTTACAAGCTCAGACTCCTTATCGTTGAATGCGGATCCTTTCGAGACTTTTAAGACGCTGTTGGGTGGACGTAAACACGTTTGAGTGGCAGGTTGTGACGCTGATACATTAAAAACTTGACGAACCGAGCCGTGGAGGAGTGGGAGGAGGAGGAGGAGGAGGAGGAGGAGAACGAGCGGGAGGAGGAGATAGATTTAAAAAGAAGGAACAAAAAAAGAACTGCATCGAGGAGAAAAAAGAGGAGGAAGAAAAGGAGGAGGAGGAGGAGGAGGAGGAGGAGGAGGAGGAGGAGGAGGAGGAGGAGGAGGAGGAGGAGGAGGGGAGGAGGTAGATTTAAAAGGAAAGAAAGAAATATAGAACTGCATCGAGGAGGAAAACGAGGAGGAGGAGGAGGAGGAGGAGGAGGAGGAGGAGGAGGAGGAGGAGGAGGTGGTGGTTGAGGAATAAAAGAGGAGAGGAAAAAGTAGGGAATGAGCTGGAAATGACGAGCTAAACGGAAGATGAGGAAGAGAAGAAGAAGAAAAAGAACGAAAAATCATTAAAAAAAACAAAAATGGAGGTGATGAAGGAGAGGGAGGGGAAGAATGTTAAGTAGAAGCAAAAAAGGGGAAGGATACGGAAAGAGAGAGAGAAAAAAAAAACACACACACACAGGAAGAGGAGAAAAAGAAGAGGAAAGAGTTAGAATATGTTGGAAGAGGAGAAAAAGAAGAGGAAAGAGTTAGAATATATTGATCATAAAATAAGCAGGTAAGCAAATATATAAACACTTAACACACTACAATGATTAGGACTAGGCTTCCTTCGATCCCCTCTCTATGCAAATTAGGTCAACAAAAAGACTTAATATTATTAGCAAAAATGGTCTATGTTTATTAATATCAGTCACGAGAGGAGCAGTCGCCAGAACAGGAGCTCAAGGCAGACCAGGCAGGGCGAGATAAGGTGAGGCAAGGAGAGACGAGATAATGCAAGACAAGACAAGTGGAGGAAACGGATTTAGTGAGAGGGAAGCAAAAAGACAGAGAGAGAGAGAGAGAGAGAGAGAGAGAGAGAGAGAGAGAGGAGAGAGAGAGAGAGAGAGAGAGAGAGAGAGAGAGAGAGAGAGAGGAGAGAGAGAGAGAGAGAGAGAGAGAGAGAGAGAGAGAGAGAGAGAGAGAGAGAGAAGAAAAAAAATGTTTCCCGTCACAGTGCTGAGTTCAGTTTTTTTCACTGAGTTCATATCACAACAGCAGCGCCATGCGGAACAACACGGGGGGGAAGATGAAGGGTGAAGGATGTTGCTGTGGTTATGCTTGGTATTTGTTACTGTTTTCGTTGTTGCTGTTGTTGTTGTTGTTGTTGTTGTTGTTGTTGTTGTTGTTGTTTTGGTGGAAGTAGTGGTGGTGGAAGTAGTAGTAGTAGTAGTAGTAGTAATTGCAGTATCAGCAGTAACTTTTATTATTTATGCTGTTATAACTGATATTTTTTTCAGAGTTATTTTTGTTGCTGCTAACGTTACAGCATGCTAAGATTGGCAGCGGCACGAACAGTGGTGGCAGCAGTGACAATGATAGCACTAAACAGCACCAAAGCACCAACACTTCCATAGGCCAATCCCATAAACACCAAGCATGGTAACACAAAGCGATGAATTCAGATGTGCATGAGGTGTGACGGAAGCTGAGCGAATACCCCCCACCCATCACCTCTCATCTCCCCCCCGCCCCACCCTAAGAACGATGAATCAACAACGAAGACTGCAGCCCACATCTCATGGTCACATAATTTCCATTCCCAAGTCGCCTCACATAAGCGATTTCCTTCACGTCCGCCCCATCACAACTGCACGAGACCCTTTCTTCTTCACCCTTCCCTCTGAGGTGGAATATGTAGTAAAATCAGACACACACACACACACACACACACACACAGCAGAGGAAACACAAATTACAAGTATCGATCTAGCGTTTTATTTTCCTTCCGAGGCGCATTTTTAGTTGAAAACTCTCTTTGTCGGGGTGGAATTCATGAGAAAACAAATACAAAACAGAAATGATTGATTGCCGACGGGGAAGAGAATACTGTGGACTCTGAATCAACAGAGCCCACGTTTTTCTTTTATTTCTTTTCTTTCTTTTCCTTTTTTTTTTTTTTTTTTCCTGACACGCGGGTCTGTTGGTGTCTCTGGTTTGTCTGTCTGATTCTCTCCCTTCCTTCTGAAATCTGAGTCTGTCTGTTCGCCTGTCTGTCTTCTTTCTCACCGTCTCTTCGTCTAGTTATACTGTCTGGCACGTCTGTCTGTTTATCTCTCTTCTTTCTAAAACGTGAGTGTATCTGCCTATCTGTCTGTCTGTCTCTGTCTTCTTTCTTACACGCGAGTCTGTCTGTCTCTCCCTTTTTGACACGCAGGTTTTGTCTCTTGATTTTCTCTTTTTCCTTCTGAAATGCGGTTTTTGTCTGCTTGTCTATCTGTCTTCTTTTTGACACACTGGGCTGTCTGTATGTCTATTTTTCTTCTAATCTGTCTGTCTCCCTCATTTATGACATGCGGGGCCGTTTGTCTGTCGCTTTCTCGTCTTTCTGATACGAGGATCTGTCTTTCTACTTGTATTCTCTCCCTCTTTTTTTTCTGAAACGCGGGTCTGTCTGTCTATTTTATTTCTTACACTCACATCCGTTTGTCTGTCTATCTCTCTTTATGATACGAAGATTTGTCTACCTGTCTCTCCCTTAGTGTCGGTCTTTATCTCTCTTTCCTATCAGCCACCATGTGCCACCATGCTTCATTCGGCCTGAGCAACTCCCGCCCCCGCCGAGCCTAAAACGACGCTGCTGACACTTTATCGCTTGACGCCTGCCCCGCTCTGATTTATGGATGTTTACACGGCGGGTCACACTGATGGCCTTTGTTTGGCAGTGTTTGTTCCAGCGGGCGATAGGGAGGGCGTGTGGAAGCGGGTGGTGATGAAGAAAATATGAGGATACTGGTAAGGAAAAGATTAATTATCGTCTCTCTCTCTCTCTCTCTCTCTCTCTCTCTCTCTCTCTCTGATACCTACGCACACTAAGACACACACACACACACACACACACACACACACACCTCCTCGCATAAGACGCAAATTACGCATAATTACACCAATGATTACTTGGTCATAGTTGTTACAAAATAATGAAGGGAGCAGAGGGGAGCTGGAAGGGAGGTTGGAACAGCGAAGTGGAAGCAACTACTACTACTACTTTCTTTTGGTCAAGAAGTCAATTATATGAACGCGCACCAAAACATTAAACTCGAAACGTGTCAGAAAAATACTTCTGTGCACTCGAACAGAATCCATTATAGCTGCAATTAGATAGTTAGCGCCTTTACGAGCAGCTAATGTCTGCCACGCTCCTGCACTTCCATTAATTCCACGATCCGAACGAGGCGGTGCAGTATTGGCGATGCGAGTTAAGCATTCCAGGAATCATGTCTCCCACGCTCACGATCGTCCTTTGTTAGCATTCACTGCACTGTGGGAAATTGTTTTGCACGGACACACACACACACACACACACACACACACACACACACACACACAAACACACACACACACACACTTAGCTTTAGGATAAATGTTAAGTATTTTCCCACCCCCTCTGTACATTTTCAGTTTGTTAACTGCCTAAAGAATAAACCATTTATTATTATTATTATGATTATTACACACACACACACACACACACACACACACACACACACACACACACACACACACACACACACACACACACACACACACACACACACAAAGAAAGGAAGTAAATTTCGTCTAATCAAGGCTGCAAAAACTAATGAAAAGAGACTGTAGTACAAAAGTATAAAAAAAAAAAAAAGTTAAAGAAGATAATGGTAAAATAATGTCTAATACTGAAAGGGTTAACCGCACTATGGGATTCATTGACGATAATCATGCTTTGTGAAAAATAAATAAATAAATAAATAAATAAATAAATGACATCTTTCTTAAAATTCCTGAGATATGACTCACAGATCAATGAAGTCTATTACAGTCTAATTTATCGAGCAGTTTTAAGACGGTAAAATACATGAAAGCTTAATAAGTTTAAAGAGGTACAATTCATAAAAAAAATCTGCAGTAGTATAATTTTTCTTTGTCCTTTTAACTCGTATCAGTTCTCCTTAAACTTTATAAAACGTTACTGTGCAGGTTTACAGCATGATTTTGAGCGCCACCACTGATGGCAAGTGAAGTTATCATGAATTTAAGACATCGTAGTTCCTATGGATATATTTTTGCCTCTTAAATTATCTAGGTTTATTCAAACAAGTGTCATATCTTTAGTAAATCAAAGGGTTAGTAAGGCCTGTTGAGATGGTTTCTCTTGCAGTCTCCTATTCAAGGCTTTTTAAGAGAACTTGCGGCGTGACACGTGGCGGAACCGTGCTGGACTGTGAACTTGTGCCGTTACCTTGAGAAGAGAGGCGTCAACAGATTATTTTTCGTCATATCATTGTTAGTCTCTCTATCTCTCTCTCTCTCTCTCTCTTTCTCACTCTCTCTCTCTCTCTCTCTCTCTCTCTCTCTGAATCTGATTTTACCAATTTCCTCAGCGGGAGAGGTAGCGCTGTCTTGTGGCCCTAACAAATGACTAACTATAGTACTTTTTCCAACGCCAGAGCTCACTTTCCAACTTCCAAATCTCTCTCTCTCTCTCTCTCTCTCTCTCTCTCTCTCTCTCTCTCTCTCTCTCTCTCTCTCTCTCTCTCTCCACAAAACAATCATCGCCGCCTCCACCACCGCCGCCGCTTCCTCGACACCGTAACTCGGGAGGCAAATTACCGGTGTGGAGTGGCGCCGCGTGATGGACAGCAGCCGGTTCTGTCATTCTCTGTCCAATCAATACACATTACGCATGCAACCTCCGGCCCCTCTTGTGCTTGTTGTGTGCCTGGAATGGGTGCGATCTGGTGACCTTTGCCACCCGTCACTGCGCCTCTCTGCCCCCGCGTCACCTTGCACCGTCACTCTCCTCCGGCCCCTGTGCTGTGTCACCTGTTTTTGTATCGGTGTCACTGTACTGTTCTTTTTCTTCTCCTTCTTCTTCATAATCGTCTTCATCGTCTTCTTTTCTTCTTTTCTTCTTCTTTTCTCCTTTGTCGATGCTGTTCTGTTTCTCTGACTGTTTCTTGAACGGCTTCTTTCCCACAAACACTCCTGTACGGACCATCGGATTTACGGTTGTTTGTTCCTTCTTTGTGTTCTTTTGTGTTTTTTTGATCTGTTGTTTCACCTCTTCATCCTCCTCTTCCTCCACTTATCTATCCCTCATCATCTTGTTTCTTTTACTTTCTTTTTTTCCATCCTTTTCCAAAACTTGATCCTGTCACTAATTTCCTTCTCTCAAAAAAAAAAAAAAAAAAAAAAATGTGATCTTTTTCAGAGTAGTTATCACAGTCCAGCGCGCTTTCGTATCCGGGGAAAAAGTAAAGTGAAGTAAAATAACAGTGAGCCTCATGACTAAAACATTCAAGGCATATGGCTCAAACTCACAACTCACATGCAAGACAACAGGGAAAGTACATTGGACCATATTGTTATTTTATAAGACTGTAATCAGGAGTGTTATTTAGCTGTATATCTCACAGCACAGAGAAAGTAAACACATTTCTACTAGTAAAATCATCTTGGCGTAAAACAGCCCCACACGTGCAGAAGAGAGATGAAGGGAGTAAGTGTAGAGGAGGACGCCAGAGATTAACCCACCAGGCAGGAGATGAAGACCAAAGAGAAGGTTTATTAACACACTGAAGGAATCCATGAAGGTTGATGGATGTAACAGAAGACGAAGACGGCAGAGTAAGGGGCCAAAGACAAGGTTTATGCAAGCACCTAAGGAAAACAAGAAGGTGATGGCTGTAACAAATATAGAAGACAGAAGGTGGAGACGAGAGAGGAAGACAAAATTGAAGGTTTCTGGATGGGTGGAAGTTATGCGGTTGATATGTGTAAGACAAGATGCAGAAGAAAGACAAAGGTGGAGATTTTTATTCCCAGTGTCGATTCCCTAACAGGAGCAGCAAAACCAGAGTACAACCTCACCGGTGTGTTGTTCATATCAAAGTACTTACTACGCTACACTGGCTTGGGAAAATATGTACTTAGAGTCATTAGTTTCGATATCTTAAGTAGAGGGTAGGTAAAGGGAATTGATTAGTGCAATTAGTGGTGCTCGCAAAAGTCATTAGAGAGTAGAAATAGCGGAGAAAGCTTTGTTGGAATGTGCAGCACCAAAAATTAGCCGCGTACTAAAGTGCTCACTTCACAAACGACAAAAGCATAGCAAACAAGCAAACGTACTAACTATGTATGTACCTAACTAACAGCTGTACTCTGTGTAATCTCTCTCTCTCTCTCTCTCTCTCTCTCTCTCTCTCTCTCTCTCTCTCTCTCTCTCTCTCTCTCTCTCTCTCTCTCTCTCTCTCTGCTGTGTACCGGAAAAATATTAGATACATTTTGACGGTGGCGGGGATCCAAAATGGGTTTTATTACCGGAAGTGAAAGTAAATGCAGTGCAGTAAACAAACTTAAAAAGTAATAAAAATCCCACTTAAAACAACAGGTTCTGAAATTCACGCTGCAACCATTACGGTGTGTGTGTGTGTGTGTGTGTGTGTGTGTGTGTGTGTGTGTGTGTGTGTGTGTGTGTGTGTGTGTGTGTATGTGTGTATGGTGCTACTTGAGGGAGAATTACGCCAGGTCTTTCACATGCTAATAGTTCTATAAACGAACTATAATAAAGAATGGGTACGTTTTGACGATTGTGGGAAAAGTACGCACTTTTGACAACGAAAATGAAAACATATGCCACTCAAAGAGATTACGACAGAAAAAAAAAAAAACTTACTACGCGTTTCGAAAGTTCAAAATATACGAAGTTTTAGATCATTCTCGTCGCCTTGCTACACTCAGTAAAACGTAAAGTGGTGTATTCAATCGTGAGTGTTTATACTTAGCTGGAAGCGCCACCTTTCCTGGGCCTTGGAGTTTAAAGTTCGCCAGATCTTTTCTTCACCACTTTTACGTTCCCAATTCTTGCTGCTCGGTATTCAATTTAAGGCAAGGTGAACCATGGAGGTAGATATCTATTCTTTCTCTGTGGGATGAACCTAAGAGTAGGCAGGGCAGTCGCCTCAAAAAAAAGTTCCGGCTGTTATCAGCATTCGAACCTGGGACTTTTTTTCAATGTAGTCCAGCACGCTTGAACTACTGCGCTACAATTGGTATGAACTCCAAGACGTAGAACACTCATGTGATAATGTTGAAGGGAAAATTACAAGTAGCGTCTTTCCTGGCAACTTTCACTCAGGAGCAACACAAGACAATATGAAAGCAGATCAAGATTAGCCTGTATGAAATTATCTTTTTTTTCTTTCTCGTTTGTTACGTAATACTTGCTAAATTTCTGCGAGTTGTGCGTGTAATTCATTGAGTAACTCTAGACTGCTAGACGCAAAATCTTCCAAAATGTATCACCAAGTCGAGAAACAACAGTGATAATGTTTATCTACAGTATATACTTTTCACACTCTTCATTCCCATTTGCAAAGCGTTCAGTCACGAGTGCAGGGACAACACGCAATTTTACTATACTCAACTATAGATGATGTAGTTCCCATTCTCATGCAACATGTTCAAGACAGCCAAACGTACTGTCAAAAAAATAAAAATACTGATAAATAACAACTCTGTTTCTTATTTGTGCATGATCGGCGCCATGTAAGGACGGGAACAAGTGAGATATTGACTGACTGAAGTTGATGTGCTGCAACATCGCGGTCATATGGCGCCGCTTGAGAGAGAGAGAGAGAGAGAGAGAGAGAGAGAGAGAGAGAGAGAGAGAGAGAGAGAGAGAGAGAGAGAGAGAGAGAGAGAGAGAGAGAGAGAGAGAGAGAGTTTCCTATCTAAAAAAAAAAACTCTACATTCATAAACGATACTTTTTTTGCCATTTTTTTTTTTTTTGCATTGATTAAAGGAACAAAATATTGAGCAACACATAATCTAATTCACTTCCCCGCCTAACTAACAACAGTGCTCCTGAAGATTGGAAAAAATGCAAATCTCAGCTAAGGGTCCAGCGCAGGTAAAAAAAAAAAAAAAAAAAAAAAAATTTAAGTAAGTGCAGAAGAAAAAACGAAAAGAAAAAACTCTGAATCATCCCCCGGTTCACTCTCATGTGCTACACTAGAAGACTGAATTATGCAGATGCTGGTCCAACTTGCATGAATGATCGCAAGAGGCACAGTGATTACAGACTAATTAATAGAACCTTTGCCGTCTATAAATCCTCGAGGCAACACCAAGAGACGAGCTGACGGACATGATTAAAGAGAATCTACCCATGAAATCTTAAACTGTTTATTTTCTCATCAGGGCTGTTTTCAGAGACCTTAAATATGGCTAGTTGTGTTCTTAGGAGTGTTTTTTATATTTTTTTTATTCGTGACGTTGCAGAATCCTTCTTAAATTATCACAAGAATCAAAAGCACCATTGAGAATACCATTAACTTCCACTAAAGTCTGTTAAAAATATACTCAAAATAAAATGCCGTAGAGTTTGCAAAGGCGAGGCTTTGTTATAAAATGGAAGATCATTAATTTTCAAACTTCTTATGTTTCTAGGAAAAAATCTAGAAAAGTTATGTTGAATTATGCTCAGATTTAAGAAAGCAAAATCTGGCTGACAAATAAGTTTGCAAGTGAGAGGAATATATTAATGAAGAACGTGGTAAGTGCCCAGACATTAGAGACTTTCAAGACGAGGCTGGACAAGTTTACGGATGATGATGATAGATGGTATGGTTTAAGTGTTCAGGAGCAGCTTTGTGTAGGTCAGCTGGCTTGTAGCATTTTTCTTTATTGCCTTGCCCTCCAACGTCATATTCAACAAATTACTATTATTTTTTTTTATTGCGCAGAAAATATTCTTTGCACTGTCTGAAATATGAAGAACATTTAGACTATTATATTCGTCTATTATGCCTTATAGTAAATAAAAAAATCTTAAACAGGAACACGAGCTGAATCTACCAAAATCTTCCCCGGCATTGAAGCAAAACAGTCTAGTCATCCTCCCTTGAGCGTAGACCCAAGCACAAACTATAAACAGATGCTATGAAGTTATGATATAATGGGTCCACACACTACTTCTGCACAAATACCAACGCACGAATGGAATAAACCCCAAAAATGTAACCTCAGCACTGTAATTCAAAATGACCCTGGGATTGCTGATGACTGAATAACTGAACTTGTCTGAGTAACACTAGATTTTAAAGATCAAAAAATGAAACCCACAGATACACAGCTATCTTTAATTTATCTTTTAAGCGGAGACCCTTTTCTTCAACCTTCATTAGGCGACTTCAGAGAATAGTTTCGAAAGACAAAAATGGCAGTAAAAGGAGTGATCGTATATCTCAAGTTTTTTTTAGCAACTGTAGTTTTAGTTTTGGTCAATAGAATCGTCTGTAGCTATTCAAATGAAGTAAAAAGAACTATCGTGTTAAAAATATTCAAAATGTCAACAACTCTTTTACTTCGTTTGCCGGCAACAATGTCTTAAAAAATCATACTTCACACTTGTATATTACATTAAAACTAAGCAAAAATCATTGCATTCAAAAGTGTTAACTTGCTTAAATCTGAATGTCACCTTGAAGAGTGTCCTGTGCAGACATCCGCTTGTACCCGACTTGACAGCCACTCGACTAAAGCAAGGACGGTCAGCCAATCACCGATCAGAGAGTTTCAGGATGTAGTCGGCAAATATTTGTACAAGGACCCGGAGAACCAAGTGCTGTTCATGCATAGTGACCGAAACACGCTACTTTCACAGCTCCGTCCAGTCTGTTGATGTTCTGTTACAATATTGTCTGCAGTAACTTTAGAAGACATCTCAAGTTAACCGAGGTCCAATTAGAGGCAAAATTGTGATGAAAGAGACATGGATGCATATTTTCCTTCTCATACTCATATTTTCTTTTTCTTTCTTCCTCTCTCTCTCTCTCTCTCTCTCTCTCTCTCTCTCTCTCTCTCTCTCTCTCTCTCTCTCTCTCTCTCTCTCTCTCTCTCTCTCTCTCTCTCTCTCTCTCTCTCTCTCTCTCTCTCTCTCTCTCTCTCTCTCTCTCTCTCTCTCTCTCTCTCTCTCTCTCTCTCTCTCTCTCTCTCTCTCTCTCTCTCTCTCTCTCTCTCTCTCTCTCTCTCTCTCTCTCTCTCTCTCTCTCTCTCTCTCTCTCTCTCTCTCTCTCTCTCTCTCTCTCTCTCTCTCTCTCTCTCTCTCTCTCTCTCTCTCTCTCTCTCTCTCTCTCTCTCTCTCTCTCTCTCTCTCTCTCTCTCTCTCTCTCTCTCTCTCTCTCTCTCTCTCTCTCTCTCTCTCTCTCTCTCTCTCTCTCTCTCTCTCTCTCTCGTTGTTTGCTCACATGGTCTTGTTTATCCTGTTTCACTATTCATTACTCTCTCTCTCTCTCTCTCTCTCTCTCTACTTGCCTCTTATACAATCCTTCACCTCCTATTCGGTCCTCCACGTCTCTCCTCATACTCGTCCATCAATCCTTATAAAAGTAACTGCACCAGCCCTATCATTTTGATTCATATATGCTAATGTATTTATCCTTCAGCATTATCATCATCGCCCATTATCACACGTGCTTCGGTAGATTATAATACTTGGGATTTATATAACATTTATTAAGTATCCCATTCACGATGCATCATGACTTCAAAGTGGTGAAATGCCCCTCCAAAAATGCTCCCTGGCTAATGCATTTACAGCCTCGCCCTCTTCATTTGCAGCGTGCCTTCCCGTCCCGAGACCTTCTTAACGATAGGTCTGGCTGGCCTTCTTGGGGAGTGGGTGCCGAGAGCCGACCACCTGTTTAGCGACGGATTAGCGCTGACAGACAAAAAAAAAAAAAAAATAGAGAGAGAGAGAGAGAGAGAGAGAGAGAGAGAGAGAGAGAGAGAGAGAGAGAGAGAGAGAGAGAGAGAGAGAGAGAGAGAGAATGTGGTATGGCTTTCTTGTTTATCCACTGCCTCTGTCTATCTGTCTGTATCTATGTTTGCCTATCTGTCTTCAGTGTTTCTCTCTCTCTCTCTCTCTCTCTCTCTCTCTCTCTCTCTCTCTCTCTCTCTCTCTCTCTCTCTCTCTCTCTGTCAGACACACACACACACAAAGCCAATGTAGTTTGCCACCCGTGCCGTCTGGAGCGGATCGAAGTCGTGCTGGAATCTCGTCTTGATCACTGCGTAGCACCTCAACGTACTGAGCTTTGAGGAGTACCTAAGACAGCGGCTATCCTTTTCCTGCCTACCTACACTCCTTCACACTGAGTCCTTGTTATACCCCGCCACATTCCTCACCATCTTCCTATCGCCACCTCCGTCCTGACATTCTCTGTACACCTTTCATACCTTTCACAGCTTTTCACACCTGTTCCCTTTTCAGCAGCGTGATGTACGTCCGAGCGTCTAACAATACCGTGGAGGAAGATGAGAGGAGAGCAGAGAAAAGAGAAGAAGGAAAGAAAAAAATAGATTGCAGCATATTTCAGAACACGATTGCTGGCTGATGATGTGAAGAAAATTCCTATGCGCTACAAGAGAAACGAACTAAAAAAAAAGGAGAAAAAAATTGGAGAAAGAGGAAGCGAATAAAAAAAAAAAAGAGAGAATATATCAAAAGGAAATAACTCTTTAAGCTTTTAACAAGAATCCGACAAGGAGTGACCGAAACATAAATTCTCACCGGCGGGAAAATACTGGCGATAAAGCGACTCCCACGGTGCTCGCGCGGGCCATCACCCAGTCGCATTTTGCCCGTATTTGTAGGTGCATCGACGACCCGCTGATTTACGCCGACGAATTTATCGGCCGCGTTCTGTGATCATTGTGAGGGATCGGCGATGTGTTTCGGGACCCGCGGTTCTCCCTGGCAAGGCACGCAGCTCACCTCTCGACTTTTCTGTATTGCCTGTTTCCTTAATGCTTTTCGTTTTTTTTTTTTTCATATATACGTGTCTGTGTGTGTGTGTGTGTGTGTGTGTGTGTGTGTGTGTGTGTGTGTGTGTGTGTGTGTGTGTGTGTGTGTGTGTGTGTGTGTGTGTGTGTGTTTACGTTTGTGTGTAGAGGTGTTTTGTGGCTTTTTTTTTTTTTATCAGTATTATTGTTGCTGTTTTACAGCACGTAGTGTTGTTAGTGTGTTGTAAGAAATATAGAGGTGGTGGTGATGATGATGATGGTGATGGTGATGGTGTTCACAGTAATGACCAAGTAATAATAGGTGTTCTTTTATATATATATATATATATATATATATATATATATATATATATATATATATATATATATATATATATATATATATATATATATATATATATATATATATATATATATATATATATATATATATATATATATATATATATTTTTTTTTTTCCAGGTTTCTTTCTTTCATTTTCTTTGTCATCTCTTATTCTCTCTCTCTCTCTCTCTCTCTCTCTCTCTCTCTCTCTCTCTCTCTCTCTCTCCCTCCCTTCCCGTGGCTGGCTGGGAGAGAAGCATTCCCCGCCCCGTGATTTAGTAGCTGGGGCGCTGAGTTATGGCGGCGGCGGGGGAGGCGAGCCAGACCGGCATCATGGAGGCGATAAACAACACGCTGTATATCACTCACTTCCCTGATGCTTTTCCTCCACTTTTCTTTTTCTCCCCGTGAACTTTTCGTACTGGATGTCAAGGAAGAGGAGGAGGAGAAGATACAGGAGGAACAGTCCCACGCTGGTCATTTCTACTTTGTGTTTGTGTGTGTGTCGTCTTGTTTCCTTTGTCTTTTTGTTTTGTTGCCGGGTGGATGGACAAAAGACGATGGTAAAGGCGATATGTGGTATTTTTAATAGAATTTTTCTTTTTTTTTTCTTTAATTTCGTTACCGGGTTCAAGAGACGTTGGTAAAAGGTGATTTCAGGTATTTTGTCTTTTTATGAAATCTGTCTTCCCTTTCCTTCACTTTTGTTACCGAGTGGATCAATAGAAGACATTGATGGTAAGTAAAGCCGATCTGTGCTATTTATTTATTTATTTTTTTCTAATGAATATTTGTCACTTGTCATATGCATTTGTTACCGAGTGGATGAGCAAATGGCTTAGATGGTTAGGTCGATCTGTAGTATTTAGTCTTTTTATGAAATATATCTTCTTTTCAACTTATCAGACAGTGTGGAAGTACCGCTCTGCCGCACCTTGGCTTGTGTTGTGCGTGGCGCAGTGAGGATCTCTTAATGGCAGCAAAATTTAAGGGCCTGCCATAAACGGAATACCGGTTTATGGCAGCGCCTTACTGCAGTGCGGTTATGGCACATGCAAAGCACTTTGTTAATAGTGAACGTCCCGCGAGCGAGGCAGACGCCGAAATACTGTAATCACTGTCACCTGGTAAGACTTTAAGACCATATCAATGTTTTGGCGACACAGTTTTTTTTTTTTATAATAGTCCCCTTAATCTCTTTCCAGAAAACATTTTATAGTGTTCCGTGATTACTGAATCTCCTGAGAATTCAATGCATAAAGCTTCATGGAATTAAAGTGTCTTGAGAGAGTTTATGACCTGATTACGTGAAGCTCAGGTACTCTAAGCCTTTACCTTCTACGGTTTCAATGTCCAAATTTTACTTTTGCCAAAATCAGCATGAACGTGTTTTTTAGTGCTACTATATGTGTCGCAGATCGTAAACTGTACAGCAAGGAAAATCGTGTCACACAAGAACACAGCAGGAGAGACAGCAGTGAGACGCTGAGGAAATGCTTCAGCACGCCGGGCAACACAAAGGGTCACGTAGAGATTTTGATCCTCTTAAACCAGAACATAAATAAACGTTCCACTGCAGCTGTCACCAATTGTTCTCTTGAAAAACAATGAGGTACTGTCATGTTTTTTACTTCTCTTTTAAAACACAATGTTAAGTCATCACCAGCAATAACTCACGTCCTTCCTTTTCTTGCACTACACCCATGTTATAGTTTCTGAAGACTGCCCACTCCTGACCAAGTAAAAATGGATTGCAGTATTCATCTCTCGCTTCATTTAAGGCAGTATCAATACAATATTGTGCATACTACAATATTTACCACGATTCCAACTAATGCACTGATCAAGCAACAAACGTCGGTTCACATGCATGACACTAATAACACTTCGCAGTCTGCCTCTCCATATAAGGAAGCTCTTTAAATAAACAATGTAACACAGGGAATTGGTAGTCATGGTAACATGATGACTAAAGCGGCCTTGCGTCTAAAGGAAGTGGAGTAACTAACGCCGCAGCACAGACGTCACGGCACAGTGAATATAAGCACCACCGTATGGATGTCATGAGGTTTCATATACAATGCTATTTTTACGTTTATGTTCACCAGACACTTGATCTTACACAAGAAGATCTACTTATCCCTGTACAGAACGCGTTCCTCCCTTTGATCAACAGTCGAGTAATCTGCCGCACTCACTGCCACTGACTTCAGCGTTTTTCATCGGATTGT
>NC_087152.1:38181816-38194316 GCF_035594125.1 Scylla paramamosain | reverse complement strand
CAAACAGACAAATAAACAGATAAGAAGATATGGAGATCAGTAGACAGGCAAACATACAGGCAGACAGATACAAACAGACATGAAAACACAGACAGACAGATATAGACAAACAGACAGACAAGAAGACAGATAAACAAAGACAGAAAGAAACACTCAAACAGACAAACGAACCGAAAAACAGGGAGATCAGTAGACAGGCAGATAGACACAGACAGACATATGAATACACAGACAAACAGACAGATATAAACAAAGACAGATAAACAGAGACTGAAAGAAACACTCAAACAGACAGACCAACCGAAAAACAGGCAATAAGAAAGAAAGATGAACAGACAGGCCATGACGAGGCTCACGAAGCGGCACACCAAACCTAAAACTAACACAAAGGCCGTTGAGGGTTTGCTGCATTCCTGAGGCGCTACCTGATGACTGATGCGCCACCTGTTGTGCTCAGATCTGGCCTCGCTAAAACACTTCGGCCAACAGACACAAGCAAGGAAGGCGAGTCTCGCTCCAATGCTGCAAGGTTTACGCTCCACAGATAATTGGGAAGATTTCTCGTGGCCAAAGTACTCGAGTTTTTTTTTCTTTTTTTCCTTGTTTTGCTTATTTTTTCCAGTGCCTAAGGACTTATTTACATATTTCGAGAGAGAGAGAGAGAGAGAGAGAGAGAGAGAGAGAGAGAGAGAGAGAGAGAGAGAGAGAGAGAGAGAGAGAGAGAGAGAGAGAGAGAGAGAGAGAGAGAGAGAGAATGAACACCCTTCCTGCTTTAGCGTAGCGTTGTCTTGCCCCGAGAGTAACACAGCTGGCATGTAGGGCGGGCACGGGCATAACTCTTAATCAATTTACCATCATTACAGACTGGAAGGGCGAACTGACAATTTCGCTGAGATGGGAGTACAGAGGATGAGGGGGTGAGGAAGGAAAAGGGGGGTGGGGGTGAAGATGTTGTGGTGAGGAAGACAGGGAGGAGATGGAGGGGGAGGGGATGGAGGAAGAGGAGGGGATGCTGATGATGTGGGAGGACACAAGGTTAAGAGAAAAAGAAGAATGAAGTAGAACGTGAATGAAAGAGGATGGAGATAATGAGAAGGAGGAGGAAGAGGAGGAGGAGGAGGAGGAGGAGGAGGAGGAGGAGGAGGAGGAGGAGGAGGAGGAGGAGGAGGAGGAGGAGGAGGAGGAGGAGGAGTGGGAGAGAGGGTACGTAGTTAAGGAAGTGGGAGGATGAGGAAGAGATTAGAGGACGAAAATGATAAGCGACAGAATTATAACAAAAAGATGACAAAAAAGGCAGCAAGGTCAGCCGGAGTGGATGTACCCGATGCGCGCCTTGAGATGCGTGGCAGATTAAGGCTGTGGGGGCTATTAAAAAGAGACAGCGAGTGTGAGGAGGGAGATGATGTGGAGCTTAGAGGTTCACACACACACACACACACACACACACACACACAGCTGATACGTGTTTTTTTATGCACATATAAGATACGCATAAACAAAAACACAAAGAAAGAGATATGTATATATACTTGCATACATATATACAGACAGGCAGGCACGTAGCGCAACAGACAGACGGACAGACCGACAGACAGACAGAGAAAAGACAAATAGATAGGAAGGGAGGAAGACAAAACAGACAAGAAACACACACACACACACACAAAGAGAACGAGATGAATGAAACTAACTTTAGATGAAAAAGTGGAGACAGTATTGTGGTTATGGGTGTGTGTGTGGATGAGATGATGTTAGTGATGAGGTGGCTGGTGTGGATGTGGAGTAAGCGATCCACGTGTAGATGTAATTATTCATTCCGTTAAGTATCATATATTACAAAATTATGCAGAGTGAGTCAGTGAGTGAGAGAATGAGTGAGTGAATGAATGACTGCGTGAATAAATTTAATCCTTCTCAGTACTACAGGCAACTTTCAGGCAATCAAGAAAGAGGAAATGAAGATATAATAGTAGTGAATAATTATTTTGAACGTCATCATTCCGTTGTCATCTTAAAACATTATACATATCTCGTGGTACTGGAAGAGTTAAGCCCCAGGGAAACTTCAAACATGTGGTACTATATTAAGAAAAAGCGCCTGGAAACGAATTAGGAATATGTCAGAATTGTTCAGGTAATACGCAAACATTTCCCTCGAAGGCAGAGAAAGTAGACTCGGCTACACACAACGTCCCTTGCAATAACTCCTCGCATTTCCCTTCACAGTAAGCACGTGAATGAAAGTGAAGTATCTCGTAACATTTCGCGGGGAAAATATAAACGCCGTAAGATCCATTGAAGAGTTGCATCACGGGCTCATTTACCAGTAATTACCTATCATTACCTTTACTAATCGGCGACTGAGGCTCGGGGATCACGGGGATTACTGACGCATCTCTATATCTTGTCGTCTGGGAAAACATTTAATTATGATCTGATCAACAGGACGAATGAAGGACGATGAAGAGATGAATTTGTCTGCATGATATATTGTTTTTTTTCCCTTTTATTGGTCCCCAACAGGATGTGGAGATCGTGGGTTCCTGGCTAATGAAGGAAGGAGAGAAGGAGGGAGGGAGGGAGGGAGGGAGGGATAGACGGAACAAGTTAGGGAGGGGCTGAGGAAGGAAGGAAAGTACAGACGGAAGAAATGACAGATGAGGAATTAATAAGACTGAACGGGTGGTGTAAAATGTAAGGTCTTACTCAGGTCTGATCTGCCAGATAACGCTTCGTGGTCGTCTGCCGCTGAGACTGCACGGTGAGATACTCTTTTTTTTTTTCACTTTTTTTTTTTTTTTTTTACCGGCCTAAATGAAACAGGAGATAAGTTAGAAGAGGAGTTGGTCTGGCATATAAACTAAGAGTGAAAGCTTTCCTATAAGTGTATTTATTTTTCCACACAAACATTTTTGAAGGGTATTGGACTTGTCGGTGAACAAAGATGTACCTCTGACGCTTGTGTTTGGGACGAAATACTTCAGCGTGTAGCAACAGACGAAATACTTCAGCGTGTAGCAACAGACGAAATACTTCAGCGTGTAGCAACAGACGAAATACTTCAGCGTGTAGCAACAGACGAAATACTTCAGCGTGTAGCAACGGATGAAATACTTCAGCGTGTAGCAACGGACGAAATACTTCAGCGTGTAGCAACGGATGAAATACTTCAGCGTGTAGCAACGGACGAAATACTTCAGCGTGTAGCAACAGACGAAATACTTCAGCGTGTAGCAACAGACGAAATCTTCAGCGTGTAGCAACGGACGAAATACTTCAGCGTGTAGCAACAGACGAAATCTTCAGCGTGTAGCAACAGACGAAATACTTCAGCGTGTAGCAACAACAGTCAAGGAACCGCTCATGCCCTGGCAAGTCTGATCAGCGCGTCATTAATACAGGAAATGGCCAGAAATGTTCAAGGCTTCCCACCAGTATGTGTTTTACCTTCCTGCCAAACCGTTTCTAGAATATCTTACATAAATGAAGCTAATCTGAATGAAAGGAGAGGATGCCCGGGCTGGAGGTGGTGGCACTGGTATAAGTTACACAGCGACAGCACTCAGCGGCTCCTCCCCCGCCCACGCAGAGCTCACGGCGATCTTCCTTCCGTCGCTGTCCTGTTCCCGCCCGTCACCCGTCACCCATCCACCAGACCAGCACAGCCCGCCACCCGCGCCGTGATTCACTGCTGCGCCATACCATACCAAGTTATATTTTTGCATAATTGTTGAATTTTTTTTTTCTCTCTCTCTCTCTCTCTCTCTCTCTCTCTCTCTCTCTCTCTCTCTCTCTCTCTCTCTCTCTCTCTCTCTCTCTCTCTGCGTTATATGAAGGGCGTTCTGAATGCAGGTTTTCATTGTGTTCCCGTAAATCATATAACACAACTACTCTACATACAACAAGGCAACAACGAGACAACAATAAATCATACAAAATGACGGATAACAGAGGACAGCGTTACCACAAATAAATAAATAAATAAATAAACAGAATAAGCCTTTAGACTGCTTATGACAATACGACACTTTTTTTTATGTAGGAGGGGTACCGGCCAAGAGCACCAAAAAAAAAAAAAAAAGTCCCACTAAGGTGCTGGTCCCTGAACAAAGTTGAAAGCGTCAGTCAAGAATACAGGATAAGTGTTTGGAAACCTCACTCTTGAAGGAGTTCAAGTCATAGGAAGGTGGAAATACAGAAGTTTGCCAGAGAAAGGGATGAATGATTGAAAATTGGTTGTCTTGAATTAGAGAGGTGGACAGAATAGGGTTGAGAGAAAGAAGAAAGTCTTGTGCAGCGAGGCCGCGAGAGGAGGGGAGGAATACAGAAGATCAGAAGAGCAGTTGGCATGAAAATAGCGGTAGAAGATAGTAAGAGAAGCAACATTGCGGCGATGAGAAAGAGGCTGAAGACAGTCAGTCAGAGGAGAGGAGTTGATAAGACGAAAACTTTTGATACCACCCTGTCTAAAAGAGCGGTATGAGTGGATCTCATCCCCCATACATGTGAAGCATACTTCATACATGGACGGATAAGGCCCCTGTACAAAGTTAGCAGCTGGTGGGGGTGAGAAAAACTGGCGGAGACAACTCAAAACACCTAACTTCATAGAAGCTGTTTTAGCTAGAGATGAGATGTGAAGTTTCCAGTTCAGATAATAAGTAAAGGAGAGACGAAGGATGTTCAGTGTAGAAGAGGTGGACAGTTGAGTGCCATTGAAGAAGAAGAGATAGTTGTCTGGAAGGCTGTGTCGAGTTGTTAGATGGAGTAATTGAGTTTTTGAGGCATTGAACAGGTTTGCTCTGCCCCAGCCAAAAATTTTAGAAAGATCAGAAGTCAGGCGTTTTGTAGCTTCTCTGCGTGGACTGTTTTCTTCCTTAAGGTTTGGACGTCGACGAAAAGACGTGCAGGGTGGTATCATCAGCGTAGGAGTAGATAGGATAAGAAGTTTGGTTTAGAAGTTGCTTGACTATTCAGAACAAAAATGAAAGGACAAACACTAAATTGCTTACACTAGTTAATCATGCTATTAGGTGTTACTGTGTCTTGAAATTATGCTCTAAGCTTGCACCTGACCCTTTTATTGAAGCTGAGGAGCCACATGAGTCCTTTGAAATACTGTAGTTATCTGCAGTTACTATCAGATACGTAAAAAAATTGACTGAAAACTTGAAACATGTGTGTCCCGGTAACAACTCTACAGAGCAAAGGGAGGAAGTTTGTTTCGCAATATATTTAAGAAAATAAGAACATGAAAAAATAAGGAAAGCTGTAAGAAGCCACCAAGCCTACAGTTGGTAGTCCCTCTATGAAACATGCTTACCTATTTCCATCTAGACATGTTTCATACAGGGACTATCACGTGTACTCGTGACGGTTTCTTGCAGCTTACGGTTTTTTTTTTTTTTTCAGTTCTCCATTACTTGACTGTTAGTGATCAGATGCAAAGTTTCAATCTCTAGTTATGATGACAGGAAGTGCTTCAAGGAGAAAACGAAAATGAAGTGCAAGTTAAAAGAAAAATAAGAAAATAACAATCATGAGGTCTTAAAATGAGACTGTTCACACTGTCTCTTTCTGTCATTGTTAATTATAACTCAGCGAAAACAGAAGAGAAGAATTCATCCAATATGCTCTCGCTGGACACTTCCTTCTCAATCTGACACGAATCACCTGATAAATAACCAAACTGTGTTGTAATTATTTGGTATCTTGATCAACGTTTTTTTTTTTTTTTTTTGTTCCTCAGACTTGAATTTACTAATTTACTGATAAGCAAGCTGTGATCACTACGAGTATTGCTACACAGTACAGCGTCGCCTCAGTGAAAGGTTGTTAATATTCATGAATTTTTTTCCAAGCAGAAAATCAAACACGTAACGTTTATGCAAATTTTCGATAACGCAAAGAGCATCATCACACCGCCATGCTTCATTTACAGGGCTTCACAGAGTGTTCATGTCAAGCTCAGTCACTACTGTTTTCTGATATGAATTGGAAATCTAAAATTGTGAATCGAAACCATGATGCAAATAATGAAGCACGACCACAGTTTCCGAGAGATAAAAACTACGTATACAAGAAAGATCGAACTTCCGAGCATCTAAACAACACACAGCAGCATCTGTTATTATGGCTTAAGGAATACTTGCATTTCCCCTCTACACTCACCAGCCGCCGCGAAGTCATCACTGAATCTACAACGGAAAGAAGAGAAGAAAAAAGGGTCGTCAGGTTCCCATCCTGACGTCACCATTCGATAACTGATCAAGTGTAATGGTATGGCATTATGAAAATTACCTAAATTTAAGAGGTTATATTATCTTCTTGGATTCCCAACACGTAGCTCGTTTGTATTTCCAGCGCATCCTGCCTGCTGCTGCCGCCACTGCCTGCTGCTGCCGCGTCATCCATGGAGGCGCCGCCAGCAAGGTTAACTACCTCACGTGTGGCCTTGACATCTCTATCAGACATATTATTATGATGCTTTAGTTTTTCTTTTGCATTACAACAAAGACAAAATTAAGATTTGTCTTTGGATGATAATTTCAAAAATGGAATTTCGTGTATTTGTATCAGCCATTAGCGAGAGAGGAGAGTGCAAACATTTATAAGAACACATGAAATGATGCAGGAAGTCATCAGACCTACACATGGCATTCCCTGTACAAAACATATAGGTACCTATACCCACCTATCATTCCTAGGCATAATCTTATCTAATCATTTGAAACTCCTTATTAACTTGCCATTAACAACCTGATTACTAAGTCTGTTCCATTATTTGTGAACAAGTTCTTTCCTATGTCTTTTTTTTTTTTTTTTAATATAACACCATCAAGCTTAAACCAATTACTTCTTAACCTTTCCAAATTATTAAGGACCTTGTCTATCCTTGTAATTTAAATACCAATATCAGATCCTCTCTTCCTCTGCCTCTTTTACTCACCGTGAATGAAATCAAATATACCAGAGATCAAACCATCCTGATTATATTCCGACCACTGGCTCGAGTGGTGCCTCATAACGAAGTTGGACTAACTTTTCTCTTTTTCTTTTTTAACTTTGCAATTTTCTTTTTGGGAACGGCAAGTTGAACGAACTTTTTTTTTTTTTTTGTGCTCTTTGCCGATCTTCTTGATGCATGGAAAATGTACACTGAAAGCCTCGGAATTACTTCGCTGTTGTGCAGAACATGTTTGATATACGTAAAAATAAGGAAAAAAAAAAAGGCTGGCGTTGATGTCTATCTTTCCGTAACTTTCACTCACATGTAAATCAGTTAAATATAATGATTTTTCTCTTTAAAGACGTGCCATAACTTCCACTTGCTGAATTAAGTGTAGCATTGAAACTATTTCTCTAGTCGATACTGTGCAATTTCTTTTCGGTAAACGCTAATAATCACCGTCATTATGGCGTGTGTGAAGGAAAGTGTTACATCACACGTCACTGCTGCACCACACAGCAAACCCACCACCACACCATCACACTCACATCACCATCCCTTCACCACCCCTTCAACATCACGCCCACACTACCACTCACCACCACCACTCATCAAATTCACACCTGCCCATGGACAACCATCACACTGTCCAGCACCACCACCACCACCACTACCACACAAACAGCATCGCAAAATACCCACCCTTCACCACACCCTCACACAATCACACACCACAGCATTCAGCACCCATGACCACCCATATACCACACACACACACACACAAACACACACACAGTAGACTTCCTACCGCATAACCACCCGTCCGCCGCCACTTCCTAAACAGCCCGCCTTCCACACCCGCCCAACACCCCGCAATGGACAGCCTTTTCCCGCGCGAGCCTTTTCGACACAGTGTATAAGGCGACATCAGAATGAAATATTTTGACGCTAATGTTCCCTCTCGGCCGTTCACCGAAGCAGCGCCTCTCTCTCTCTCTCTCTCTCTCTCTCTCTCTCTCTCTCTCTCTCTCTCCGGATGTTATAACGAAACGCTTCACGGGTTCCGGCCAGAGTCGTGAGTAGCGTTGTGTTACGGTGCGTTTATACCTACTACGTTACGGACGGGGGCGTGGCGCAGTGGATTTATTGTTTCACGTGTGGTCTGAGTGTGGGTTGTGGTGGGAGGGTGGCTGGGTGGGTGTCTAGGGGACGGGTTGGGAGATTGGGGGACGGAGGACACGTGGGGGTAAAGAGTAGGGGGTTGGGAAAGGAAGGGGGACACGGGGGACGGTAAGGGAGAGGGCGGGGATGGGAGACAGGGAATGACAAGGGAGGGATATGCACCCAATAAACAGCGGAGGGAAAAAATGAGGGGGAGGAGTAGATGTGAAGAGATAATGACATGTATATCAGAGCTTCCTTCATGGCGACGATCACTGACACACACACACACACACACACACACACACACACACACGAAACGAATAACCAAGAAAGTGAAACATATATTAATTTCATCAGTCTTTATACCATCATCATCACCACCATCACCATCACCACCATCACCACCACATCTCCATACCGTCATCTCCACCAACACCGCCGCCACCACCACCACCACATGCCCACCGCCGGCCAGGTAGCGATGTGAGGCAATCATTAAGAGCTACTGGCGAGGGAAGGGATGGGGGAAGGGGGGAGGAAAGAACGGTAAGGGGGGGGATGGTAATGGTAACCCGCCTGCTGATCATGGGCCGTAAACACCACGATGTATTGCAAGGTGTGTTGGTGTGTGTGTGTGTGTCAGCTGGTGTCCCGGTTATCATTCCTAATATATTTAATCTCTCTCTCTCTCTCTCTCTCTCTCTCTCTCTCTCTCTCTCTCTCTCTCTCTCTCTCTCTCTCTCTCTCTCTCTCTCTCTCTCTCTCTCAGTCTTCTAGTTAATTAGTTATGAATTTTTTCATTTCCATTAATTTCTCTGCTTCTGATGGATGTTCGTAGCTTACGGCACACGTTCTTTCATTAACTAACCATTCAGCTAACTAAATAAACAGACAAATAAATAAATGCATAAATAAAACATTGCGTACATGATTGTCACAAATATCCAAGAGCATAACGGACTGAAAGATTGACCGAGTGACCGACTGACGGACTGAATGAATGAATGGATGAATGAATAGATGAAAAAAGAAAATGCATTCACATTCTCCAGATAGCAATGGGACGCAGAAGAAAACAAGCAAAGGAAAGTAGATTGGAAAGCATCTCATTTACTGCCTGGCGAAGAAAAATGCCATGTAAAGAATATTGATATGTTATCGATTACATTAACTTAGACAACGTTAAGTTACATTATGTTTGGTTAAGTTACGCCGTATTACGTTGTTAGATTATGCTAGGTAAATTCAAGTTATTTTTCGTTATGGTAAGCTAGGTTTAATCATAATAGTTAACGTTCAGTTATTTTTTCAGTTAAATTACACGATCTTAAGTTTCACTATGTTACAGTAAGACAACATAGCGTTAGATTAAGTTCCTATATTAGACTAGGATAGACTGACTTACGGTACGTTAAGTTAGATGCAAAATTTTCCTTTCGTCTTTTTCTGCCGTTTATTCATTTATTATTATTTTCTTCCTACATCCACTTGGCTGCGGGGCAAGGCAAGACAAACAAAGATCAGAGGAAACCCAGACGGGACGGCCCGCCAGCAGGCAGCCTTGCCCGACACGACCCACCAATCACTCCGTCATCAGAGTAGCGCCCTGTTTACCCTGGCGCCAATTACTACGGGTAAATACAGGGTAGGTGGGCCATCTCTGTTGACAAGGGACGTGGTCGGGCCTAGGGAGCCATCAGGGAGAACGGAATGAAATTTTGGGAAACTAAGCTAAAAAAAAAAAATAAAAAAAAAAAAAATAAATAAATAAAAATACAGGCTGACTCATCACACTTAGCAGTACCTTGATCGTCTCATTTTGTTCAGCGGCCCAGACAATTAGGTGGATTAAATGTACAGGAAAATGACTCAATTGTGTGTGCGTCTGAATCTGTGTGTGTGTGTGTGTGTGTGTGTGTGTGTGTGTGTGTGTGTGTGTGTGTGTGTGTGTGTGTGTGTGTGTGTTGTTGTTGTTGTTGTTGTTGTTGTTGTTGTTGAAAAGGACACACGTAATTTGCAGAAAACTGACTAGTTGATCAAATTTCATTCATCGCAACATCGGGGTTATATGACACCGTACGTCAAAAATATAGAAATACAATATCTGAAAAGACGATGACAAATAAAATGAAATAAAATATAAATATATGCAAAAAAAAAAAAAAAAAAGCTTAAATATCAATTTCAATTTCACTTTCAATAATCAAGGATGATAGCAAGTATAGAAAACGAGACTACGGCGAAAGGAGAAAAAAAAAGAGCACACGTAGAATTACAAACATCAGTGCCTCCCTCCTCGCTAACAAGTCTATCGCGGAGTGAACACAACGCTCAACACACATACAGTAAGTCAACACCAGGACAAGGTTTCACAGGCGTGGTGAGCCTTACAGCGTGGTTATCGTTTTCCCGCTGGATTTCACAATGAGCTTATCGTTTACACAGTCGGTGAACGCCATAGTAAATGCATTAATAACATTCATACTCAGTCACTCATGCAAAGATTTAGTGCACGCTTCTGTACGTTCTTGCTCATTGCATATTCAGTTACGAGGACATCATTGTCAATTTACGGCTGTGTAAATCACGAATATGGAACGCTTACTCATATCCTGTGACTCACTCAATTTTTGTGTAGTCACGAACCATAATAAATGAATGCCAGTCTGAACGAGAGGTGGCGACAACCTGAACAACGCCTCGCTGCTGGCTTCACTCGGCCGTCCAGAGATCAACAGGTTATCCCTCCCATTGCTACAGAATTTTTCTTTCCTATAAATGCATACCTCTTTTTACACATTCATTTTCGTACTATACTCTCTCGAAACAGTTTCTTTTTTTTTTTTATACATGCAAACTTTTTTATGTATTCTATAAGAAAAGTTAATCATGGCAGTAAAAATTTGACTTTCCAAAATACCTTTACCTTCCATGCTGCAAAGGGATGAAAATAGTAGGAAGGTGAGAAGAAGCACATGGAAGGCATTACGTATAGGACAGGAGTATTCAGTTATGGTAGTTATGATATCTACAGTAACTAATCTTAGTTATGACAGTCTGCGTTTACCACAAAAAAAAGACATTATTCTCGGAGTGCAAACATCCCGTGTGCACAACAACGTTTATCAGATTCGCGTGAAATTTAACTAACTTCAAGACTCCTAAGCACTATTACGTGGCTTCCCAGATCAATAATAATCACTATGAAACAAAGAAACACCCGGCGCCTCACATTCTTTAATTACTCCTGTCGTTCCCCCGTGCAGCAAGGCGCGCTCTGAAAACCATTCTATTCACCTCGTGTTCGATCATGGTTTCGTTATTACTCTACGTCGATTTCTCTCATGTGTCCACGGAGAGATTAACCGTCTGCAGCAACACTATGATGTCACTTTTAATGGCCTCCGTAGTCTCCTGTTTGAGTTTCACCAGAGTAGCGTGTTGCACCCACTGATATACTGCAGAATTAACGTCACCATTAATGTGTCTCGCGAGTCGGGGTACCCATTATCGAGGCTTCGTCTTCTTTGTGTGTGTTCACGTGATCAAAGTTTCAGTCAGACCAAAGACAAGCACAGGAAGATTACTGAATATTTCACTCGGTATCTTTCTCTTTTCAATGTGTGATGCGAGGCAGGTAGTGGCTTGCCTGCCTGTGGTCGCATGGTGGTCGCGGCAGTACAGGTAAGTGGTGCTCATGACGGATTGTTGGTGCCGCTACACGACCACTCCGCCGCACATCAAACAGATCACTCCCTTCCCCGCGGTTCCCTTTGATTTCAATCGCGTCCATCTGATCAATAGATTTCTAGCAGCGATGAAGTATTCTTTGTGGTGCCCGGTCGGTGTTTGCTCAGCACTCTTGTTAACCCTTTCACTGATGAAGGATTGATTCTTTTTCCATAATCACCTACAGTTTTTTCTGACGTTTACTTTTTTACCACAGTCTCTTTAACCCTTTCACTGCTAAACGAGTTTCCTCATGATTACCTACATCTTTATAGACTATTCTTGTACCAATCTCTTTCTTTTTTTTCATTGGTAGATTATTTTTTCCATAATAAATTGCTTTTTTTAACTATTTATTTTTTGCACCATAATCTTAAATAATCCTGCAGAAAAGACAAAATTAACTTGCTATTCTCTATTTCTTTTTTTTTATGTGCCTGGAAACATTATTTCTTACAGCGCTCTAAATGTTACCAAAGGACTACCCAGCTGTAATACAAACACTTGACCGAGAAACCTTACAACTGGATGATGATAACTAAGAGTTCTGAAGGTGAGGGAACCGATGTGTGATTATAATTCGGATCTGATATGAGATTATAATTCCCCCCGTGGACATTTTTTCACCAGATACTTAATCTCCACTGGCAGATCCTCC
>NC_087152.1:38134316-38176816 GCF_035594125.1 Scylla paramamosain | reverse complement strand
ATGCAGCAAGAAGATATAAAAGTTTTAAACGTAAATGGTAGAATATTTTTTCTTTGCTAAACGAAAAACCAAATAACCCATCAATTGGATCGTTAACGTGTATATTCTTTGGCATCTAATGACGGCGGTATTATGACAGTTACAACTCTGAAGACAAGTGCTCAGACTACAAGCCAAAATTAAGATATTATGGCTCACCGTAGCAAAATTTGAAATCTTTTTTCGAATGTCATGATGAAATCTCGCTTTCTTTTCAGTTTGCTTTATCTGCGTAGTTAATGCAACATTAATATTGCTTATCTCCTAACTATACAATAAAAATGTTTCCATGCAACTTTTTCATGCTGCATCTGCAGAAGTGTGGGGGGGCGGGGACAGGCTACAGGGGCAGACCTTCTCCTTAACTATCCTACGTTTCTCACTTTACATGAAATATGTAGTTTATTACAGCATCATAATGGTCTCATGTTGTTTATTCTTCCTTTGTGTTTCCTGTATTTCTTTGTGTTCCTTTGTCAATTTTCACAAGCTACAAGCTCTGCAAGACAGTCCTGTCGGTGGGCTGTAACCCAACAGGTACTCTCAAAGGGAAGCGCTCTCTCGTACTGTTAGTCTCTTTCTATCGGGCAGCGCCTCTCAAGTGCTAGGAGCAGTGTTCTTCCGCCAGGACAGCCGGGCCACCCAGCCTCGCCGCCTGTCACCCTCCCACCGGGACGCTGCTGGCCACACGTCTCCTCCTCATGTTTTTGCAATCACCATTCATATTCCATTTCGTGTTCGATTTAAATTTCCTGTTGTAATCCTCTTTGACAGTTTTATTTCCTGGATCCTTGTTACCTGTCCTGCCACTTTAATCTGCGCTTTATGGCTTCCGCCTTCAGACGTACTACACTTCTAATATCTATCGATTCCGTAGTTTCCAGGTATTGATTTCTTAAGGACCTGCTATTTGTATTCGAGAAACTCGTCCAAAGGCAATTGTCGCTTCTCGCTTCTTTAGTGAAGCAAACCTGTTTCTACTATTGTGATTTTAACGGATGTTCAGTTACTAGTGATATTAAGAGTATGTAACTTCTTCGGTATTACAGCTGGCAGTAGACCAGTTTTAGAATGTGGGCAGTGGTAACGATAATCACCAAGATGCATCTTATCTGGAACAGTCAGTCCTCGAGATTAAGAACAACGTAGTACGAGTAAATGGGAGAGACTACTTATAGGTCTCGGTCCTTGCTGGCAAAACACACCTAGATTCTCTTACTAAAGTCCTAATTACTTCAGCAGCGGGAGAAAAAAAAAAAAATGAAAATAACCAAATCTTGAAAAAAAAAAAAAAAAAAATGCATCCGTTAGTACGTCTTAAAAACCTGAAAATATAAACATCAAAAATCTTGAAAATAAAAAAACAAAAGTAATTTCTCAAAAGTAATAAAAAAATCATATATATATATATATAACCTTAAATAAAAACAAAAAACCATTTCTCAAAAATTACAACACAGTCAATTTTGCATGACCACACCTTGCCTGCCACACCTGCCCTCCACGCCCTGTAGTAGCCGCCCGTGCAGGTGTCATCCTTCCTTTCAATATCCTGAACACTGGCTAACACCGTCCCAATCGTGTAAGCAGAGTACAAACCACTCCGCACCATCCGTTCACAGCCTCGGTATGTTGACACGTAAGGAATTCTCACTTCATTTTGTACTGTCTGTTTCCTGCCCGGATGTTGAGATGAAGAATTATACCAAGGCTCATGTGAACCGTGTGTGCATGTATGGTGGGGGGAGAGAGAGAGAGAGAGAGAGAGAGAGAGAGAGAGAGAGAGAGAGAGAGAGAGAGAGAGAGAGAGAGAGAGAGAGAGAGAGAGAGAGAGAGAGAGAGAGAGAGAGAGAGAGAGAGAGAGAGAGAGAGAGAGAGAGAGAGAGATGCAAAGATACACGAACAGACAAAGAAAGAGCGAGTCATTAGACATGAACAGGCGGATGGAGACACAAAGAAAAAAAAAAGAAAATACAGAAAGATACAGACATAGACAAAGACAAATAGATAAACGAGCAAACAGATTAGACAACGACAAACAGACATACAAACAGTCTGACAAAGATTAGGAGACAGTAACTCACTGAGATTAACACACAGACAGGGACAACTACTAGCCAGACAAAATAAATAAACAGAGACAAAAAATAAATAAAGACAAAAAAGAAAAAACAAAGAGACAGATGACAATGAAAATAAAATACACATCAAAAAATTCCAAAAATGTAACTTTTATCGCGCGTAGGAAAAAAAAAATAAATAAACAAATAAATAAATAAATAACAATAATAATAAGCTGAATATCATGTCACTGTTTTTAGTGAACTAAGAATAGGTGCAGGAAGCGAAATTAACCGATTCCTGTGATTATAATGGTTCTGATCGCAAGTGTTATCATGGCAGTAATTGTGATCAGAGTAACTAAGCTCGAGAAGAATCTGAATTACCAGAAAAAAAAAAAACTAACTGCTAAAAATTAGTTTAACGTTTATCCTTGTTTTTTTTTTCTTAATTTGTTCATGATATCTTCCGTTTTGGTTTCCGTTGCTGTAATAGTACATGTAGAGAGAGAGAGAGAGAGAGAGAGAGAGAGAGAGAGAGAGAGAGAGAGAGAGAGAGAGAGAGAGAGAGAGAGAGAGAGAGAGAGAGAGAACCGACACAAAAAAAAAAAAAAGAGACAGAGGAAAAGAGAAGAGGATGAAAGATGGATGGTAGACATGAAAGTTAAGAAAGCGAGCAAGTTTCCCACCTTCCCTTCCCTCCCTCACCTCCGCCACCTCATCCTCCCCCGCACGGCGACGCCCAATAAATGTTCTCGTGCGGATTGGCGGTGTCCGGATGCCCGCCCCCTGACCTCAGCTTCCTGTTGGCATGCCTTTAGGGCCCGGACACCCGAAAACCCTGCTCCTCACTCCCCTTGCTCAGTTATTCTTTCTCTCACTCACTCACTCACACTTCCTTCATTGCCTCCCCCTCGTCTGTTCCTGCCACCCGCCACCCCTAGTGCAATGTGGGGCAATGTGTCCCCCGCCTCCCACGCTGTGTGTCTCGGCTCCGTGTGGACAGGACAGGTGTGGAGGAAAACTGGAATGGACTGTGGCTTATCCCGTCACCTGCTGCCCCGTGCCGGTGTGAGGCCGCCACCTGTCTCACGCCGGGCCGGAGGATGCGAGGACAAGAGTGAAGTTTCATGCAGAACGAAAGATGACATGTGGAGTTTTGTTCCTTGATATAAACGAAAAGGATGGAATAACTTAGGGCATGTAAGTTATGATGGTGCTAAAATTCTTGGACTGACTGGAGGATGTGAAGACATGAGTGAAGTTTAATAAAAAAGCAAAGATGATACATACGATTTTTTTTTTATTTTAACGAAAAGAATTAAAAACATTCTATAATATGATGATATATTTTACCTTTCTTAAATTGACATACGAGGAGAGAAAATTAGAACTTCAAACAACGAAAAAAAAAAAAAACTGTTGAAATTATTTGTTTCATTTACACAAGTAAACAATGATTCATTTTATAAGTTACGATGGAAACTTAACGTCATATACAGCCGCATTTCAAAGCACTCAACAAAGGAAGGATACGCCAGGTTATCCATGAAATACTTATGGGTTGAGGGTCGACTTTTAATGAAGACATATCAGTATGTATTTATGCGCGGCAATTATGAGAGTCGCAGCGGGACCACACACCCTATCAGATCAAGGCATCAACACTCCGCCATCATTACACGTGGCTTGGGAGGACGCACCATAAATATATAAATGAGTCATATCAGTTTTAATTCTTATCTCTTTACATTTAATTTACAATTAATTTATTTGAATATGTTGTACGTTATATCTTTTATGTTTATTTATTTTCTTTTATTTGCTTCCCGTCTTCTGCCTGCCTGTCTCTCTGCTTGCATGTCTGTCTCTCTCTCATTCTCTCTTTCTCTCTTATACATATTTTAAAAACCATTGCTAAAAACATACATGCAACTTCCTAGTCTCTTTTTTTTTTTATCTATTTTCACTGATAACTAGATAAAAAATAATCCTTAAACGATTCCATATGAATATGCAAGTATTTTCCTCCTTCTTTTTTTTTTTTTTTACTTAACACGAAACAATGCATAATTTTATTCTGAATGTGGTCCAACGTTCAGGCACAATATCATGACGACTAGATTACCCCACATACCAGTACCAAATGACGCTTAAATGTCGGAAGTCGTGAGTACTGCAGACCGCGAGGATGGGGTGAAGTGAGGTGAGGCGTGGCGTGGGGGGCATCTGAGGGGAGGTGACCGAGGAAGTGATGATTTCAAGGGAGGCTGGTCTTCTGCAGGGAACGTGGGAGATGCAGAAGAGGTACATTATGGTTCCAAGGTGTGGTGAATAGCTTGTAGTAATTAGAATAGGACTAGAAATTATTAGTTGAAATTTGATGATGTTATGTATATTTTGAACGAGATAGAGCGGAACAGGATCTCATTAGGGTTTTAAGGTGTGATAAATACGTTTTAAGGATCAGGATAACACTGAAGGTAATTAGCTGGGGCTTGGTGATGTTAGATTTTAAGAGATAGGAAGGAAATGATTCTCAAAAAAATGGTACATGGATGAAATAAATAAGAAAAAAAAGCTACAGATTCCAGAAAAAAAGGAGGAAGAGGAAAACAAAAAAAAATAAATCATTAATAAAAAAGAGAAAAAGTAACATGACAGCACAACACAGCACAGCACATCACAACACAACACAGCATAGCATAGCATAGCATAGCATAGCACAGCACAGCACAGCACAGCATAACAGCACATCACAGCACATCATAGGACAGCATAGCCCATCACCCCCCTAACACACGCACTCATAAGTCACTCGAAGAAATAAGCGTTATAGGTTACATCCGCCAACTAGCGCGGGCTGCGGCGTAACAAGGCGGGGTTATAGCGCGTTACGGGGCTAATAACGCGGCTGCCTGCAGGTGCGACACTCCGCCAGGTGCCTAATTAAGGATAATGTGGGAAATGGTCCTCCAACGCCGCTGCTGAAATGTGCGTTTATTTTTATGGCCCTTAACTGTTGCGATGCCGCGCCGAGGTGTTAAGAGGTCTGGCTGAGAGAGAGAGAGAGAGAGAGAGAGAGAGAGAGAGAGAGAGAGAGAGAGAGAGAGAGAGAGAGAGAGAGAGAGAGAGAGAGAGAGCAGTTAGCGACCGCAGGAGAATACTGGTAAGAACAGCAAGTCATCCATCAAGAATCTCTGAGGAAAACCACATCTGGTCGCTGAGTGAAAACAAAGCGATATTCTGCTGAGAGAAGACTATATATATAAAAAAAAGAAAACGAGAACGTGGAAAAAGACATATAGCAAGGAATAATAAGCAGCTGGGAGATTGTGGAGCTGCAAAAGAGTACAAAATAAATATCCCCTCTGAAGGATATAATATAGAAACGTTGAAATGTGGTAATGTAATGATAAAGTGGTGGCAGTTTGGCAATAGGAAATGGAATGCAAAAACTTCTCTGGTAAAAAAAAAAACCATCACACGGAAATTGATTCCCATATAAATCAATGAGTTCTCTCTGAATAATCCCATCTCTGGACGTACAAGAGAAGTTTCTTTCTCGTTTGCCGCACAAGAGCAAATCATAACAGTGAGCTTAAGAGATTTAGTAGAATGCGAAGACATCATCCCGATTTCAGATAGTAATTTACATCATTAACTACTTTTATACCTTCAGTAGAATGGTAATATTCATCTTGGAAAAATAGTTAATGCTTGCACACTGCCAAAAAAAAAAAAGAAAAAAAAAAGATTCCTTCAAGAGTATCATGTAAACAAATATATAAACAAGTATCAAACCTGAGTCGTGGAATTAAGCCTCATTTCTATCTTAGTGAGTAAATAACGCGCCATCACGGTCAGCAAACACACACACACACAAAAAAAAAAAAAAAAAACATTGCGCGCGCATGCACACACGCAAGTAGGGCGCCTGAACGCGATCACACGTTTACACACACACAAACACACACACACACACACACACACACAAGTAAACTAATACAAACACAAACAAAAACATAAGAAAACAAACACAATTATCTCCCAAATGTCCCCACCCCCAACCATCACACACACACACACACACACACACACACACCCTTCTAACCCTGCTCCCAACACACACACACACACACCCAATCCTTCTAACCCTCCTCCCAGCACACGCATGAATAACAAATTACAATGACACAAGGTAATTTGCGGCCAAGTAACTGACCTGAGCGGTGGCGAGGTGAGCGGCGGCGTGCTGGTGAAGGTGGTGGCAGCTGAGGAACTGCTTGCCTCTGCCCATGTGTTTCTCTACCCCCTTGCATCTCTGTTTGCATGCTGGGCTGATAACGGCTTATTTTATCCGGTTGTCTCAGCGACTTCCTGACAGGTTGGATAATATCGTGGATGTGTACTTGTTTGGGTGACTCCCTGGTGAAGTAACTGCTTGTCTGGTAAGCTGTAGTGCAGTTTAAGATTCCTGTATGATACCAGTATACTTCCTTTCCGCCTCACTCATCTTGCTGCGTTTTTTTTATGTGAGAATTTTGACACTTTTGTTGGTCTTTTTTCGCAATTTGCTTACTTTATGGCCTACTAGTTTCTTGCTTAAATGATTATTTGCTTACTGACAGGGCGGCTCATTACCAGTCTAATTACCTACTGCTTGACTACCTCAGAGGATGTTTAGCTCGTTAGCTTGTCAGCGTTCGTCAGCATGAACATTTTAGAATTAGCTGTCACGATAAATACTGAGCTGCGTTAATGCATCACTGTTGACTTGACGTGCTCTCTCATTTACTTTTTTTTCTTGTTTTTATTCACGATATAACCAGCAAGCTAAGGATTAGATAGAATGTCCTTGAATACTTGGAGCGCATGGCGAGAATATTTTAAATTTTTATGTTTACATTCTACTCGCGTTCATGAGATGACGCGATGCATGCAAACCTGAACCCCCTAAAAAAAGATGCTCTAAAAAAATTACTCTGGCTCCAAAATTTACAACAATGTACGTCAAAAAACTGTATAAGCAGCACAGAATGTCGATCACCGCTTGCCTTAGAAAAGATAAACACGTTAGGCGTGAGAATAAGGCACAAGTTACTCGTACATCAGGACACATGAGGGAGGCGGGAAGGCACGCAGGTAACTTATACAGAGGACTGAAATGCCTCTGATGACAAAGAACATCAGGTAATGCAACGCTGCGGCGAGGAGTCTGAGAATGAAAAGTCACACAAAGAAAGGACCTGATGAAAGTTACACCTCGTTTAACATTCCTACGATGTTGTAACTACACGGAGGTATTACGGCGGTAGAAGGAATGTAGATGAGGGCAGTGGTGCCACGTGAAGGTACCGCTGTTCCCGCTCATTGTGTTGATGTATGCAAAGTCACATTCAATCACTTTTGTACCCTCGCTTTTCTTTCTCCCTTTTTACTGTTTACTTTCACTGATAATGTTTCAGTATAAAAATTAAACTTGTTTTACCGAGGTCGGAAATTATCAGACAAAAGGGGCATCTTTTGATATAAAATTTGCTATTGAAAAATATTTTAGAACAATATCAGCATCTTTCTCCTTTTTCACATTGTTTACTTTCATTGATTATGTTCTGATGTGTAAATTTAAACTTTTTCTTTACCAAAGTCAGAAATTATAAGTCAGTAAAGGTATTTTTGATAAACATTTTGACAGAAATATAGGTAAAACAAAAAAAAAAATAATGAGAGATTTTACTTATTTATTTATTTATTTATTTATTTATTTTAGATATGAAAGACTGCCAGAAAAAAAAAAGTTAGAAATGGATAGCACGGACTGAGGCTTTCCATCTTCTGAGAAAGTGTGTGGAATGCACGCCGCTGTGCCTCGGGAAGCAACTGCCGCCGTGCGCTTGGAACTTATTTATTTTTTCTACTGAAATTTATAAATCTTCTTTATGAAAAATGAGGAAATACAGCCATAACTTCAACTCTGAAGAGATATAATTCCAACAGCGTTTTTGTTTCAATGGCCAATCGAGACACTACTTATGCAAGGAAATTGTTAGAGAAAACATAATTTAGGCTGTATAAAAAATAGAAGAATAAGGAAAACAAGTAGTATGAGATATAATTAATGTTAGAATAATTCCCAGGGCACCTAAGTACACAGATAAGGCGTTACAACAGTTATTTTGTGTTGCTGAAGATATAAAGACTGAAGGATTCTCAACCAGGTTTATCAAAAAAAGGAGAGGGATGGTCGGAGCGGACAGAGAAGATTCTGACGAGGGAGGAGGGTTAAAGACTCAATTTATTATTTAAAAGCACAATTTTCTCACCCACACTCCCTTAACACAGATGTATTACATGTGATGAAGAATATCCACGTGATTGTGTAAAATTTTTAGTAAAAATATATATTCGGATTTAGGTAGGATTAGAAACATTTTAGGTATAAAGATCATGAGGAATGTATAAAAAGGTGTGATAGAGCATATGCAATGTACATGCACGAAACCTTTGTAGCAAACTTGATTACTGTAAGCATGATAAAGCACAAAACGTGTAAATGTCCGTAATTTCGAACACCTGAATCATAGTACAGGAAATAATGACGTTTGGAGAGCAGAGCGTGGTGTTGTGCAATGATAGAAAATTACACACGATACCCCTTCCTTGCAAAATATCACACAGAGGAAGTCAAGTGCATTGTTAGACAGCTCGTGGCCGTCACCTTGAGGGAGGCTCAGTGCGGTGGTCTGCAGTTATCTTTACTCAATATACATTTACATACCTGTAATGTGATTTTACACTTGTGTTAATAGGAATTATTCTAGTAAAGCGATCACAGGATTAAATAAAGAGTAAATCCCGTCAGATTAGGTGGTGGTGGTGGTGGTGGTGGTGGTGGTGGTAAGACAAACAAGGGAAAAGTAAAAAAAGCTGTAATGATCCTTGCCCTTCATGTTTACAATCCCTAAAGGTGTGTTACTGCAAGAGAGCACTTAGCTTACTGCTTCCTTGTCACCTGTTGCGCCGCTACTTCGTTGCAGGAGGGACTGAATGCATTAACTTTTTATCTTTTTTCTTGGCTGACACCTAAATGACAAACTGGCTGGCAAACACTTGACTGCTGTTTAGTTAGATTATTTGTTTGCTGTTTGACTGGCTACTTAACTGGCTGAAGGCGAAGAAGTATATTACCCTGCTGGTTGTCTGACATGTTTGTGGCTGACTGAAGATCAATGTTAGTTCTATTTCTTGACTGTGAAAGGTTGGCTGGCTGCATTACTCGTTGTTTAGTTGATTACCTGTATACCAGCTATGTAGACTGGCAGACTGATTGGATGGCTGATTGGCTAGGTGCATGCCTGCCTGGATGAGTGGTTTGCTGAATACTTGGATGGTTAGCTGACTGCCTGATTGAATGGACGGCTGACTAACTGTCAGGCGGGTCTAATGACTAGATGGCTGGATGGTTAGCTAGCTGATCGACATACTGGCTGGCTCACACGTTGCCTGGCAGGACAACTACCTGGCTGGTTGGCTGGCTGGATGGCTGACTACACTGGCTGCGTGGTTCACTTCGGTCTACAATAATGAGACAGTCCAAGCCACTTTTACCGGAAGTCCATGATTTCTGCTCAACACCAAGTTTTCGTTGCGATTCCAGGCCAGCTCCGAGGCCCCCAGCACCGCCACTCACCGCCTCATGGGGGGCGAGAGTCGTGACGGTGCTTTGTGTGGCTCCCTCCACCACCGCTGCCGCCACCGCCACACACCTGCCACTCACCCTCCCAAGGCCACGTCACGCAACAGCTTCAGTCCAATAAAATTATTTCAGGTTTTATCATTTTATATTTTTGACGGCGAACTGTGGACGTGATTGTGTGAATGTTACACCGCGAGGGGGGGCGGGGTGTAGGGTGGGGGCCGGTGGGAGGGGTGAGAACTACTGGCTGGCTGAGAATTACCCTCACTGTGTATACGCATGTACGCTTGCGTGCACAGATCCGTACTGTAATGTTTCTCTCTCTCTCTCTCTCTCTCTCTCTCTCTCTCTCTCTCTCTCTCTCTCTCTCTCTGTGTGTGTGTGTGTGTGTGTGTGTGTGTGTGCGTCGTTTGTTTCCGTTCCGTTCCGTTTTCTTCTCTTCTCTTCTCTTCTCTTCTCTTCTCTTCTCTTCTCTTCTCTTCTCTTCTCTTCTCTCTCTCTCTCTCTCTCTCTCTCGTCTTATATATACGTCTCATATATACGTACGTACAACCGCTATACACAACCACTCGCTCTCTCCACCACCACCATCACCACCACCACCATAACCGCCTCTGTCATATAAACCATAACCACCACCACTGTTCGGCAAGTCATTTCCGCAGTCGAACAACGTGACCTTAAATATCACTCATAAATATATCACCGTTCCTGGGCACGAATTTCTATAAGTTTCTATCACGTGAACATCGCTGAGGAAAAGAACAAGAAGGAAGGGGGAGGTGCAGGCAACGCTATATTCAACGCGGCATAAGTAGTGAGCTGTTGTTCGTCACTGCATGTAATTTAGCTGCAGTAATGTGGCAGCGCAGTTGGGTTATAAATGAATACAAGGAGACACCGTAACATGACGTAGCGAAGAGAGAGAGAGAGAGAGAGAGAGAGAGAGAGAGAGAGAGAGAGAGAGAGAGAGAGAGAGAGAGAGAGAGAGAGAGAGACGCCTGCTGTGAGTTACTTTAAAATTCATTACAGGTCCGCTTTTCATAGAGGCCAGTTTCATGATAAGAAGGCCGCTGTGTTCATTATACTTGTGCTTACTCAAAAAAAAAAAAAAAAAGTCAGGCTGCTTCTTTTAACAGTAGCCAACATTGCAATTTTATGATAAGAAATTTCCTGTGGTCAACATTAGTCTGAGGAGCGATACATAAAAGAGAGAGAGAGATGGAGGAAAAAATAATAAAGCTTAGTGTGATTAGAAAATGCCGCGCTCAACACATGTTCCAGCAGCGCCACTGTCCGAGAGAGTTAAGCTTTCCTTCACGCTCGCTAATGTTACGCTTTGCGATAAGAAAATCCTCCAGCTGGAAATAACTGAAAAAGCACTGCACCAAAAAAAAAAAAAAAAAAAAAAAAAAAACTACTACCTTCATACTCACTAATGTTACACAGTTTTAGTAATAAGAAAAATCCTCGCTCGGGCTGAAATAAGTCTGTAAGAGTACTGCTATAAAAATAATCCCGAGGAAGCTTCTTTATAACATTTATGAATTCCCCCAAAAAAGCCTCTGATATCAGCGGGTCAGACGCACAAGACAACCGACGCAATATTTGAAAGAAAGAAAATGTGATAAATAATGATCAAATTGTACGTGGTAACTTTACGCAACTTGCCGCAAAGAGACAATGAGGTAAGGGCGGCGACTGCGGCCTTTCATTGCTGTCCGTCTGCGGCACCAACGGAACCTGCCGAGACCAGCAACTATGAGGGAACACTGCGGTGAACTGTGAGACTAGCAACTCAAAAGGAAACACTGCACTCATCCCTCCTATTGCTACTATCACGCCGAATCTGTCGCGATTGGTGTATGTTCGTAATTCAGTGAGCTTGAATACACACACACACACACACACGGTAACTCATTCAGGAACTAACAACAACAACAACAACAACAACAACAACCATTCAACCAACCACCCATTCAAACACAGGCAGGCAGTGGGTGGTAGTAGCAGCAGCACCACCACCACCACCACCACCACCACTACTACTACCAACAGGAAGAAGAGGAGGAACAAGAGGACCACGCGAGAGAGAGAGAGAGAGAGAGAGAGAGAGAGAGAGAGAGAGAGAGAGAGAGAGAGAGAGAGAGAGAGAGAGAGAGAGAGAGAGAGAGAGAGAGGTGCAGGAAGACGAGTACAAGATGAGGAGAGGAAGGAGGCCCGTTTGTTTTGAAGGAGGAAGGAGATTTTATCAAGGCGGCGTAATTGTAGTGCATGTCCCCAGGCTGCCCACCCTGGCTGAACCGGGGCTCGGGGAGACAGGGGCAATATAGTCAGCAAAGGAAAGACGGAGGTGATGATAAGGAAGATAAAGAGGGTAATAAAGATGCGCCAACACCGCCAGACAAAAGCTCACCGACGCTCCGAGACAAGACTCCTCCTCCCCGGTGCCTTGCATAGCGATGGGAGCCTTACTACTTTTCTACCGTTCTTCACTCCTCACTCTTTCTACCTTTATTTTTTTACAGTAATTACGAAATACTTATTCTTTCTTCCGTCGCCTGACTGACAAATGGCGTTCTGTGTCCGCTGCATTCAATTACTTTTATTAATGGCCTTCAGATAGCAGTCCCGTTTACGCATGCACGGCCACGCTCTCCGTCTTCCTCCCTGCGTCACTAATGTACTCCCGCCATCATTAGGTAAACATCAAGCCGCCGTAATGGGTGTTTCTGGACGCAGCCACCGGGCCAGCAACACGCGGCTCACAGGAAGCATTACATCCTCTTCCGTGACCGCCGCCGCTGCTGGACACACTGATCGATCGCTCTTTGTTGCCTCCCGCCTCGATGTGTTGTGTTGTGTTGTGTTGCGTCCCCCACCCACAATACAACACAGCACAACACAACACAACAACACAACACGTCTCCTCGACCCCTGAGTGTTATCGATGTATTGTCAAGTACACGACTCATGCAATATTTGAGGGGGAACGTATCTGTTTTTCATATTACATATTGTTATTTTTCTTGATGTTTTTCTTCCTTGAGTTAAAAAGAAAATGGACAACGTGCGAAAGAAAAATATATGTAAACACACACACACACACACACACACACACACACACACACACTTACTTGCATATTCTCACAAAGTAATTTAGACAAGTTAGAGTGATGAATGGAGGACTGAATATCTATTACTTCGTTATTTCTCTCTTTCTCTCTCTCTCTCTCTCTCTCTCTCTCTCTCTCTCTCTCTCTCTCTCTCTCTCTCTCTCTCTCTCTCTCTCTCAGGTGTATTAAGTGGTGTTGTGGTGGAGTTGTATACATACATTATAGGAATGATTACACATAAAGGACAGATGGTATATGATCTGGTGGATTGGTGGATAAATGGGTAAGTGGGTGAGAGTATGATGAGTGACTGGATGAGTGGATAAATAAATGGATAGGATTGCTGAGTTGGTTTTGGATTGCACATGAGCGATTGGATGTGTAAAATAAGTGAGTGGATGGGAGCGAGTGGGTGAATGGATGGGTGGGTGAGTGAGCGTGAGAGTGGCTTGGTGGATGAATGAGTGGGTGGGTTGTTGGATGAGTGAGTGGCTAAGTTATAGGGTGGTTGGGTGAGGGCGTGCATGAGTTAGTGGATGGTTGGGTGAATGGGTGGATGTGTAACTGTGTGGATGTATGAGTGAGTGGGTGAATGAGCGGTTGAGTGGATCAATGGATGGGTGAGTGCTTGTGTGAGTGAGTGGACGAGTGAGGACTAAGTGGATGAATAAGTGTGTGGGTGAGTGATTGAGTGTATGAGTGGTTGGGTTATTGAAAGAATGGATGCGTAAGTGGCTGAGTGGGTGGGTGAGTATGTGAGTGGGTGGTGAGTGGATGAGTAAGTGAGTGAATGGGTGGGTGAGTGGGTGGGAGGGTGACCGGATGCTGTAATTGGTCTTGTGAGTTACTCGTGACAGCTTCAACTCTGGCGAGACCTGCTTCCTGGCGACCACACACTTCTTCCTCTTTTTTTATTCATCTCTCTCTTTCTCCCTCTCTCTCTCTCTCTCTCTCTCTCTCTCTCTCTCTCTCTCTCTCTCTCTCTCTCTCTCTCTCTCTCTCTCTCTCGGGTAATAAGATGAAATCCGCACAAACATGATTAAAAAAACAATTTCTCACTTAGATCCTATGTTTGATTAAATGACGATATGCTTACTTTCAAGAAAACATGAACACTTCCAGCTGTGATAAATACAAGTAAAAAATAATTTACACTTCATAAAAACGAGCACGAATATGTATATTTTATCGTATACTATAATCAATATATTTTGCATGTTTAAACTGTATTACATTAAAAAAAAAAGAAAATGATACGATTATTTATGTTATGAGAAGGTTTTATTACGAAAAGAAAATAATCAAATAGATTACTTCGCATAATGACATCTTCATAAAGAGAGTTTAAATTTTAATCTTTTCATTGCTAAACTTGTTCTAGATTACTGTCTCACCTGGATGTATAAGTTTTCAAAGCGGAATCTAAGGATAATATTCACAAATTACACCTTTCCATTAAGAGGATAAAAATTTATAGTTATAAACGTAAAAAAACTGAGACAGAGAGAGAGAGAGACAGAGAGAGAGAGAGAGAGAGAGACAGGAGTGCGAGGGGGGTTATTTCCGACATCTCAGAGTCCTTATGTACCTCCTCTGCATCTCCCGAATCCCCTACAGAAGGCCAGTCTCCCCTGAAACCATCACTTCCTCGGTCACCTCCCCTCAGATGCCCCCACGCCACGCCTCGCCTCACTTCACCCCATCCTCGCGGTCTGCAGTACTCCCGACTTCCGACATTTAAGCGTCATTTGGTACTGGTATGTCGGGTAATCTAGTCGTCATGATATTGTGCCTGAACGTTGAACCGGATTCAGAATGAAATGATAAATTGTTTTGTTTTGAAAGAATAAAAAAAAAAAAAAAACGGAAAAGGCTGAAATTGTAAAAAGAAATGGTTGAATGTTTTTTTTTGTTGTTTTTATCAGTGAAAAATAGATACGGAAGATTAAAAATTGTATGTGTGTTTTTAGTACCAGTTTGTGGAGAGAGAGAGAGAGAGAGAGAGAGAGAGAGAGAGAGAGAGAGAGAGAGAGAGAGAGAGAGAGAGAGAGAGAGAGAGAGAGTGACAGAGAGAGAATAATTTTCCTGGATGTCTCGCCAACTCTTCCATAACCACTCTTTGTACATTCTCCATAACACAAGACTATTATGTAGTTGATGTTTATTAATCTTCCATATTTCCTTCCTTCTGTTGTCGCTCTCAGCCCAAAGATATCTTCATAAAAAAAACATCAGAACAAAACGATACTCTCCCTATTGTCGTCGTTTGCATCTCTTGTGGTAAACTCAGAAATTCTTTGCCTATTTCGGTTTTCTCTTTCCTAAAACGTCAAGTATTTTTTTTTTATGTAGGAGGGACACCGGGGCACCAAAAATTCAATAAAAAAAAAAAATCCCACTGAGATGCCGGTTCCTAAATAGAGTCTGAAGCGGTAGTCAAGAATTGAAGGATAATTATCTTCAAGAGGGAAGTATTAAAGACACCTCTGGAACTAAATTGGCTCCCCTAATACATAATTTAGTTTTTTGTATTATTTTGCTTCTTTTTTTTTTCTCTCTCATGGGAGGGAACAGTACAAAGGTAATTTAGCTGGTTTCTTTCTGCATTTCCTTTTATTTATTAATTTTTTTTTGTCCCTGGCTTCACATATAGATAAACGACATGATAAACAGGAGCCAGGTGATTAATATTCTGCTTTTGTCAACAAATTTAAGTGCAATAAGATACTCCTCAACATTCAAACAACAACTCACTGTTCTGATGAGCTTCTGTGTAAAGTTGGCTAAATAACTTCTCTTCTTTCGGTCTCTCGATGTTCCCCACAATGCTGAGTCACTTCCATATATCATCATTATTATCATGCACATTCTTCTAACCCCTGTTAGGTGTATGTCTCATCCTCCATCAACATACCTCTCCATATTCAGACTTATTTAGTAAAAAAGATATCTAATTATGTCTTTTTCTCCACATATTCGACCAGAAGAAAAAAAAGACAGATACACATCTTTTGATCCATAACTCTCGTTCCCACGTAAAGCACGAGGGAATGCACATTTCCCTGAATTTATTTTACATTACATTAACATATTTTTTCGCCGTGTTTTCCTGGTCGGCGGAAACAACGACCTACTTAGGCGTTTTATGATCTGCAGACAGACATAAATAAAAAGCTCAACTACGAAAACCTGTTCTATCAAATGAATATTGGATAAAAAAGTACATAAAACAAGAGTCATGGCATATTTTGCGGTAATTGTGTGGCGGCGGGAAGGATAAACGCTTGCCTTGAACCATGAATGAGGCCGCGTTACCATCACCAAGGCCTTCCTCATTCTGCTGATTTATAACTCGTAAAACTAAGAGTCTCTATTAGTGGCACAGATGGAAGGAAAAGAGAGAAAGAAAAGAAGGAAAAACATGAAATAAATTAATAACTCAATTAATGTATAAATAAATGGATAAATGAGAAAATAAACTAGTAATAAATAAATTAATAGAGAAATAAATAAATAAAGAAAGAAAGAAAACGAAAGAAAAAGGATGACACAGACAGACAGACAGACAGACAGAGACAGACAGACATTTACAGACGGAAGGATAGGCCGACAGACGGACGGACTGACAGATAAAACAGATGCACATCGATTCAACAAAGGGCATAGAGGAGCTCATTCCTGAAATCAAAATTTTAACAAACAGGAAAAAGAGTCACAGGTGCCACATGGGAAATACGGTCAACGAAAAATTCATAAACCAGGAGGAGGAGGAGGAGGAGGAGGAGGAGGAGGAGGAGGAGGTGGTGGTGGTGGTGGTGGTGTTAGAGGATTTGGAGGAGGAGGAGGGGGAAGGAGAGGAGGAGAGAGAGGGTAAAGAATAAAAAGAGAGAGGGCCAGGTGCAAGACAGGTGAGTGACAAGCTAATAAACCGTCGTTAGTGAAACTCTGCTGTAGGAAATTTCTTTAAGAAAAATAAAATCTAGTTCTCACACAGCAGCAGCGCAGGAACCTGTTTGCCAGGAGAAAAAAAAAAAAAAAAAAAAAAAAAAAAAAAAAAAAAAACGAAAAAAAAAAAAAAAAAAAGAAAGAAAAAGAAAAACTTGCCTGCGTTTTTAATATTTTACAGTTTTCATTTTGTAAAAGAACCTTTATATTTTTGCAAAGCCAAAAAACTCACGTACGTCATATAATCTGCGAAGGAGTGTAAGCCACGCGTGACATTTAAAGGAGTACAGATTTGAATAAGACACACCTGCCCCTAACAAGTGCCCGCCTGCTGCACCTGTGCGGTGCTGGTGTCGCAAACTTGACAACTCAGCAATATTTCATGTTATTTCGCTGGAAAACCTATACTTCAGAAAAAAAAAAGGTCACTATAGAAGACGAAATATTAGCAACAAAGAATGCATTTTTTCGCCATAATTTATGAATGTAGAGAGTTCAAATTTCACACAGCATTACGTGTTTGGCTGATATTACTGTGCGGTTAAAAATGAGTGTTTAAGCATTTACTTTACCTAAGGTCATAAATGGACTGTCTTGTATTTCATGACGAATATCAAATAATTTTTCATGTTATTGTATTGTCATCATGTTTTGTTTAGTTTTTCATCATTGTTCCAAGTCTCTTTCATGAGAAGAGTACCAGAAGGAGCACTTAGTCTACAGGTGTCACTGGCTGGATATCAAGACTGGGTGAACGGGACGAGTGAAGAGTCATTAAGTCATTTCCCACGTCCTGTGAACAATATCAAAAAATTTCCTCCATATCCAATATCTGGACACCCGAACACAAGTCCACACATCCAAAACACGCCCCGTAATTCCAGCGTGAAGGTGAAATCCGGCACAGACTCGGCGCCTGGCCACGGGAAAGTGATATTCCATTTCCTCCCCGAGAGGCAAGTTCACGGTACATCGGGGAACAGTGCACGGCGACACCTGTGGCCACGGTGAGGATGCACGCTGGTCACGGCATTACATGAATCAACCGAACTTCCTTTGATAATTGATAAAAGAAAAACAATTTTATCATCACAATCCCTCATGAAAATTAAACAACGTTAAGTTTTTTTCTTAGTACACTGCAAACTTTTCATTACAACACAGAGTTATGGAGTGTATTCAATTGGGTGAGGTGGCCATTATCCTGGTGATTTATCGGTTGTACACTTGTCTTCAGCATTGTTTTTGTTTAGCGGTCATTTCAGCAGCGCCGCCCTTGTGTTGTGTCACGCATGAGCAAACGTGTTATGTATCTTTAACTGGATCCCTTTCATATCATTATTTCAGTCTCTATTCATTACCTTACTACATGAAAACACACATTTCATAACCCTTTTATTCTTTAGCTTTCCACTCGCCTTTTCATGTCGACACACATTTCTTAACCATTCCGGCGCCCTATTTCAACGACTTTGAACAGGTTGTAGTGAAGTCATTGGAGTTTTCATAAGTGTTTCCACGAATTTCATGACAGTTTAATGAGGATGCTGCACTATCAATAACAAAAATCATTTATGAGAATCTGATTATCCCTGTAGCCTTTGGAAACTGCGACAATGGGAAAAAATAAAAAAAAAATAAACATAAAAAAACACAAGCCTGTTGCTCCTATCAATCCTGGTCACTGTATGATACTGGGGATATTCTCCTCGTGTTTCTAGTCTGTAGTTATTTTCAGAGTTACTCAGTTAGGGAACGATTGAGATGTGGGCCGATAATACCAGTAAGTAGAAAGCATTATCATGAACTTACCATATCGCTCTGTGGACGTTATACCTAAACAATTTGATCTCTTCCATTTATCAAACTGCAGTGGAAGTTATTTGGGTCTTCAAGGGTATTTTCATGATTTTACAGATAGCTTAAGGATTCTACGTCATCACTAGATACCTGCACCCATGAGAACACGAGTAATCATCTGCGTGACTTCGAAAACGGTCCCAGTGAGAGAGCAAAGCGTTTAATCTACCCTATACCTTTTGTTCCTACCGTCCTCCACTAAGGCAGTCTTCAAGGCCACGCAAATTAAAGGATGAACGTACAGCATCCCACAGCCAGCGCACGGGAGCACAGCGACCACCTCCGGCGTCGTCAATGAAGGTGTGCAGCTCAACAGGGTGACAGATATGCCGCCGCCGCCGCGCACGCCCTCTATCAATCAGCCTCGTTGGCGGCACAGCATCACCATCATCACGCACCGCTTTGTCACCCTCATCACCGTCTGTACACTATCATTCATCACCCTTACCGTCATTACCACTCCCTAAATCAGCGTCCGCAATGTAAATAATCCCCCACCATCACGCACTCACCACAAATCACTATTTTTGGGTACACGCCGTCACTACACTTCACCACACGCCCCCTCGCGGTCACTACCCACCACATCTGCGGCCGCCACACACTCCCCGGTACCATCTTCACCGCACGATAGATATTATAATCCATCACAGATAAAGGTACAGAGCGCCGCCCACCGCCATTACAGCGTGAAAACAATGTACACCATAAGTCACCTTCATCACTATCATTTCCTCCTCGCCCACCGCCTCAGTCTTGCCTAATTAGCTTACAGGTGTGTGTCTGTGTGTGTGTGTGTGTGTGTGTCTTCTCCATGACGTACCTGCTAACAACCTACCTTAGTCATTTTACACCTAATATCTTGTCAAAAGCATAAATGATAGTCTGCTCTCTCTCTCTCTCTCTCTCTCTCTCTCTCTCTCTCTCTCTCTCTCTCTCTCTCTCTCATACACCACATAAACGTACATAAATTATACTTCAGTCTCCCAATACTCTTCCTCTCGATAGCTTTCTCCTCTCAGGCCACTCTTCATCATCACCTGCGCACGTCTAATCCCACTACAGAACAAAGGCCTCTCTTTTAAAACCTATTTCATGCCATCTAAACAAATCTCATCTCTCCATCTACTCCATGTACTTTAAAGTCCATCCTGCCTTCCTAAACCTCTATCCCATCCACACTCCTTTTATCTAAGTCTCTCCCTGCAGCTGTCAATTATCTCGGGAGGCTACGAGTATCAGTGAGAGAATCCATTGACAACCACGTCCAGAGAGGCAGACCAACCAGCCAACGCCAGCACCACCACCACCACTACCTCCTCCTCCCACATTATGCAGTTGACGCTCCGTTGCAAATTGATGCTTCGTGACTCGTGCAATTTGTTCGAGCACAGAGTTCGACATCCACCCACTAACACCACCACCACCACTACTACTTACCTACAAGTCCTCCTGTACCTCCACCACCACCATCGCCTCCAGTGCTAGAAGAGTGGATAGCTAAGGAGGGAGGAAGTGAAAGCAGTGAGCCGGGAGAGGAAGATATGCAGGGCGGGGAGAAAGAAGTGATATGAGGAGGAGGAAAAGAAGGAGGAGGAGGAGGAGGAGGAGGAGGAGGAGGAGGAGGAGGAGGAGGAGGAGGAGGAGGAGGAGGAGTAAAAAACAGAGGAATGGGAAACAGGAAGGAAGAGTAGCTATAAACGGAGAAGGACGAGTAGGAGAAGGAAGAGAAGGACGGGGGGAAACAAGGGGTTAGATACGCAGGAGGAGGAGGAAGAGGAGGAAGAGGAGGAGGAGGAGGAGAGGGTGTGGTTAGAGAGGAAACTAGTCTGTCCGCCCTTCCGGTGTCAATATGATGATCACCGGGCCGCCCTCTGCGATAATAATAATGTGGAAAAAAAAGGGAGACAGTCGCTGGTGAAACTTAAAGCCAGCCATCTTCTTTTGTGTGTGTGTGTGTGTGTGTGTGTGTGTGTGTGTGTGTGTGTGTGTGTGTGTGTGTGTGTGTGTGTGTGTATGGAGAAACAGATAAGTAGATAGATGTGTCCATTTCTTTATTATCTCATTTCTATATTCCTTTCTCAAATTTTCCTTTTCACAGTGACCACCACGAGTCAGAAGCCCACAGAAAGCATCCACAAAACATCCAACATCCCTTACGTTTTGGCGTGAAAATAATACTTCCAGGACTGAATTAAGAGACGCACACTTGGAACTATACAAAGGATGTGGTAGCGAGTGTGGCTTCCCTTAGTAATGCGCGAATTTTAGCCATAAAGGTGAGGCCACAAAGCAGACCAACCCGCGGTGAGCTGCTGCGGCGGACCAATAAATTCATTTGCACCTCCTTGCAGCGTGGCGGATGTGGTGTCTTGGCGGTGAATCCCTTACTCTTTGGGGTCGTATTCTTAAAAGCTCCGCGCTGCCCTGAGGACTTTATTCAAAGGCCGTAGAGAGAATCAATCCGATTTCCCCCCCCTTTTTTTTTTGTTGTTTGTTTTTAGTGGTACAAAAATTTTTACTAAAGTACCACTAGAATCGTGGACACAGCCTTGAAAGTCTCAGTAACTTCCAGTCACATTTCATTCATACTTCATTACCTTCACGCATTACATAACTTCTTAAAGGCAAACTAAGTCCTTTTTCCCTCATGACTCATTCTCAGGTTTTTTCCCTCATTCGACAGCATGGGCGAGTTGATGGAGCGTCTGTAGCTCAATTAAAATATACTGAAAGAAAACTCATAAGAACATCAACACATAAGAAAATAAGAAGACTGCAAGAGGTCATTTAACAGACACAAAGAATTTCCTGAACACTCACAGCTCACACCTTTCGTCGTCACACATAAATTTATCCAACTTACTCTTGAAACTGAGGGAGAGAGGATTGAGTGGAGAGGAGGTTGGGGACAGAGCCTTGTGGAGAGAACTAGTGAGGAACAGCGACCCCATATGAACATGGGAGCAGCTGCAGAAGAAGACGACGACGACTCTTGAAACTATCTACCTAGAGTGTGTTTGTTCCATTCACTTACAAGTCCATTTAGAAACCAATATTTTTCAATCTCTAAACATTTCCGCCAACTGCAGATTACTTACATGCAGCCTTCTCGCATAAACAAATCAGCAGAGCATCGTACTGGAAAAAAAAAAAAAAAGTCGAGGGATAAAAAAAGGGAGCAAAGGCTTAAGAGCTCTTCATGGCCTGGGATATTACAGCTCCTAAAAATCCATCAAGCCAGCCATGTGTGCCAGCCGAGGGAAGTCAAGGTAGGATGTTCACGCTATGCTTCAGCTCTGACATCACGGTAAAGCTTATATACTGTGAGTGTGTGATGTACCAGTGTGTAATTTGTTGACTCCAATCCTGCACATTTCCAACACAAATCTTATATTATTTACTTATACATATATATTATTTTTTTTTCTCATCGGGCTTTCCTTTCTTTCATTTTATATCTTCTCTTTTCTTCTCCCGTATGATTTTTGTTCATTTCACGTCCAAAATTGTAGAAGTTATTTCTTTCTTTCTGGGATTTCGCTATTCCTATATGATTTCCACTTTTTCATCTATTTATATTTCTCAGAATCTACGTTTCCTATGTTTCTTCTTTTCTTTTCCTTTATTTCTTGTTTTTCACCTTCCATATTACTTCCAGAACGCAAAATATCCTTGCTTATTTCTATAATTCTCCACACCTTCCGTTTTCTCTGTTTCATTTTCCTCTGCTAGCTTCTTTCTTTTCTCCTTACACATTACTCAAGACGCAACATTTTATTTTATTCTTCTCATTCCCCACATGCCTTTTTCTTATTCCTTTTCTCTTACTTTCTTGTCTCTTTTTACTCCAAGAAACATTCAAAAGATAAAATTTTCTTCATTTTTATTTATTTCTACTCATTATTTGTCCTCATTTTCTTTCTAATCTATCCTTATCTTCCTTTTTCTTCTCTTTTACTCTGCAAATCACAAAAAAATTCATCGTTGGTTTCTCTTTTTTATTACATTGTTCTTCACCAAACTCCCTGCCTCTCCTGTTTTTGTTTTTGTTTTTTTCCTACCTTCTCCCTTCCCTCTAACATTACAAATCCTCACCTCTTGCTTTAATCATCATCTTTATTATTTCTCACCATCTATCCTTTTATTCTCTCCTCTTCTCTTAACTTTCTATCCTTTTTTCTCTTCCCTTACCTTCTCTTCCCTTCTCTTACCTCTTTTCCCTCCTCCCTTCTCTCCACGTATCCTATTTTTTTTTTCTCTTCTCTTAACTCTTACCTCCTACCTTCTCTCCTACCAAAAAAACACTCAGCCGCCGCCGCCGCCGCCGCCGCCGCCGCCGCCGCCGCCGCCACCACCACCACCACCACCACCACCACCAAGCACCAAGCCGCCACGCCACACTCCCAGCGGCCGCCTCAGCACGCCCCTGTTATGGCACTTTCCCTCTAAAGGCGCCCGCACGCCCATGTGGAACCCAAACACATTCGTCTCCCGGGTGTAACTCAGCGAGGCACATTAGAAGGGTAGACCTTAGGTGTTCATTATTTACCTGTTGACAAATTGATCTCCATCGTGGGCACGGAGTTTACCTGTGTAATTTCATGTGATTGATATACCTGTGCGCTGATTACTCCCCAGGTGCCCGTGTGTTTGGTCTACTAGGAGTAGGGGGAAGTAGGGGGTAGGAGGAGGAAGGTGGGCTGTGGAGGGAGGCAGAAGAAAGGGAGGGATAGGTATGTTAAGAGGGAATATTTTTTTCAGGAGACGTTGAGAGAATGGGTGTAATGTTAGCCTGTGTGGGTGTTAAGCATCTGATTAGACTGTTCTCCCACACACTGCAGGTTAGACAGGCTGTGTCATCACCTGTTTCTTTCTTGATATGTGCAGCAAACGAGTAATGCGTCAAATCTTTCCTTCCCTTTGTGTTGCTTTAAAATATGTCGCAGTATTTAAGTTTTTGCCTTTTTTTTCGGCCATTTCAGTAACTGTTGTGTATAGTTGACAGTAGTAGTAGTAGTAATAGTAGTAGTAGTAGTAGCAGCAAACAATAAAATCATAAATACATTCCAAAAATATACAGAAGCAAAAATAATCAAGGTTTTCTTTTTCAAACTGAATCGTTTCTTTATAAAATTGACAAATCATTCCTAATCACATATCCTTTCTTTATACAAGGCCATACCACCACCTGTCTCTTCTTCTTCCTCCACTATTTTTCCCACCCTCCATCCCTCCTTCCTCTTCCTCCTCCAGTATTCCTCCTTTCCTCCCTCCGTCCTCACAACACCACCTCCTCACTTCCCCAGCTCCTCCACCCCTCCCCCTCCACCCCCGCCTCAAAGCACAGCTCCTGCGAATCACTGCATGATTTCCAGACCAGAGGAAGCATAACTTACCCTGAATCCCACACTAGGAGGAAGCGAGGAAGCGGGGCAGCACGGAGGAGGAGCCGGGGAGGAGCGGGAGGACGGTGATAATGTTGGCGGAGAAGGAAAGACAAGAAGCGTGAATGAGAGAGGAAGGAGGAAGATAGGAGAGGCTAAGTGCGGAGGAATGTGTAGCTGGAGTGGTGGAGAGAAGGAAGGGATGAGAAGCAAGGAGAGAGAGAGAGAGAGAGAGAGAGAGAGAGAGAGAGAGAGAGAGAGAGAGAGAGAGAGTGTGTGTGTGTGTGTGTGTGTGTGTAGCAATGTGTTTTACCGGGAGAGTGCGCAAATATCAAAGAAGACCGCCCGGAAACTGTATGCTCTTTCTGTATTTCCTTATTTTTTTCTTTTTAATCTATCCTCTGTAATCGGGAAGACAGGTGCAAACTACGAGACCAAGAGAGAGAGAGAGAGAGAGAGAGAGAGAGAGAGAGAGAGAGAGAGAGAGAGAGAGAGAGAGAGAATCAGAGAGAGAGGAGCAGGGAAGGAGTAAGAGTCGTAAGCTTGTCTTGTCACATGGTTTCCCTCACCGTCAGCGACACACGTGGGCGAAGGCAAGGCGATGAAGGGGATAAGACAACTGTACCTCCTGACTGAAACGGATTACTTTTCCTTTATTACTTTCCCCCAACGCAGAATTCGTATCATTACTGTCTTAGGGTGTTAGAAGAATTGTAGAGAAGGGGAAGTGGTGATGGAGAAGGAATATGAGACGGAAGACAGGAGGGAGAGCAGCAGATGATGGACGGGGAACAATAAGAGAAAGGAGAGAAAGAACAGAGTGATGAGGTTAGAAGGAAGAGGAGGACAAGAAGGAGGAGGAGTTGATAATAATGTAAAAGGGAGAGAAAGAAGAGGAGGAGGAACAACAGAAGATGACAGACGAGGGAAATGGGAGGTAGAGGAGAGCAGATGATGATGATGATGATGAAGGAGGATCGCAAGAAAAGTAGGACGAGATGAAGAAATAAAAAGAAGAAAAGTAAAAAATAAAAAAAAAAATTAAAAAAACGAAGAAAAAGAAGGCAAAAGAAGAAGAGGAGAGGAAGAAAAAATTAACAGAAAAAAAAGCAATGTAACGATACGCCAGAGATGATGATGACAGTACTCGTAAGATACACTACAGAATTTTGGCAAGACGAGTGCAGGCGTGGAGGAGTACCGTTGGCTGGGGAGGAAGAGGAGAAGGAGGTGGCGAGCAGTGCACAGCTACTAAAGGGTTCACGGCAGGCCGGTGTGGGGTGACTCTGACGCGGCCGCCGGGCTGATTGCCACTAAAACTCCTCATTAGAGCAACGGAGCTGGGGCCGCCTACGTCAGCAACTCCCACGGAACAAGGAAAGTGCAGTGCGGTGACTGAGTGGCTGGGAGGACGGGGGAGTGGATAGCCAGGGGGTTGCAAAGAGTGTGGGTCCATCTGCTTGTATTTCAAGTGAAGAAACTCAACTGAATAATGAAGTTAGCGGGTCTGGGTGAAGGTGCAGAAGAGGAAGAGGAAAAATGTGCCGTGAGGGTGTGAAGGAAGCAGGTGGAAGGTGTTAAATGGGAGAGTGAGGAAGGAGATTTGTTATGCGGGTGAAGGAGGGTGTGGTGAGGGACGTGGTGGTGGTGATGGTGGTGGTGGAGGGGGGAGGTGTCTTGCGTGAAGAAGGATGAAAAGAAAAATGGTGTTCCTTCAGCAGCAGCGGCGGTCACTCCACTCGGTCAATGACACCGGAAAGAAAATATCACGGAGGCAAAAACATTCGGGGAAAAGACGATGGTGATGAAGATGATAACAATGGTGCTGATGATGGTGCCGAGTGTGCTGGTTATGCTAATACCTGCATATGTAAAGGTACTGATTTCTGACGCTGGACTCTTTCCTCTTGCATGGTACAAGAGATCCACCAAGAAAACTCAGGATCTTCAAAAGCAAATATAAAATGAAAAACGCCATGAAAAATCTGCATTTGTTTAAGATTTTGCAAGCTTTTTTTTTTTATTTTATTGAGACTTTTTCTCGATTATAATATCAGTATTAAAATCATGTAGTATTTTGAATTGTCACGTTTTAGTTAAAGCTGATTAAGATTGTGATAGCAGCAGCAGCAGCAGTAGTAGTAGTACTAGTAGTAGTAGTAGTAGTAGTAGTCATGTCTGGAAGAATACTGACATCGTATTTCCTAAGCATCGTAGGAATTAACAAAAAGGAGAAGAGTAATGTGGTTCAGAGATTACTTCCTTTGAGGGGAATGGCAGCTTGATGTAAAGATATATAGTGCGTCATAACAGCAAACTGAACAACAAACGAGCACTTAGATATAAGGCGGACACACCTAAGCGATGATTAATGTAAGTACGAAAAAAGAAGAGGAAATAAGGAGGAGGAGGAGCAGCAAGAAGAGGAGGAGGAGTACGTGAGCATATAAAATGTTAAAAAAAAAAAGGTGACATGAAAAACTGATGTTCTCTGGTAATTCATTTTGACGTAAAGAATGAGAGAGAGAGAGGAAATCATGTGAAAGCTGCTGCCCTCGCCTTCCTGCTACATAATGATGAAAGAAAAAAAATAGTGAAAACATCCTGCTTGTCAGAAGGAAAATAAGCGAAAGTTCCCATGAGACAGAGAGAAAAGGAACCTGAGTACAATGCTACACACTGACTACAAATGATATTGCTCTCTCGCCATGTTCATTGGAAAGCTGAGGGTATCACAGAATCGCAATCGTGAATGTAGGGACGAACAGATCAATGCATGTATCTTTAATAATTTAATCGTATTCGCACTCACTACTTTTAAATTTATGAGCGACATCAAAGTTATAGCAAAAAATTATTAGTGTTACGAGTTGTGTAAAACTTGATGCTGTTTTGGGAGGTGATGTTAGGTGGCCTTACATTCGTGGTGTCTCTTGAAGGCCTGTCTCCTAGTGTTCAGCCTGACCCAACTCACACTGGCTGTCAGGGTGTGGTGGGCAGCCTGTGAACACCTGCAGACCAGCGGGCGACACACGGAGGACCAGCCAACCATCAGCCTGACCTCGACGTGGGACCCGCGCCGCCACTTCCGCCCGCCGATCACTGACGCCGCCGCCCAGCATTAATTGGCATCTCATTAACGTTTCCACTCGTACAAACTTTGAGTGATCGACGATGGTGAATTTATTAAAAGTTGTGTTCCCGCGTAATTTTCTCTTCTTTTTACGGAAAATAGATATTGATTTCCGTTTTCTTTTTTAAGGTCTGATACTAAGTTGTGTATCCTTTGTAGCACAAGAACAACAACAACAACAACACCATGCATTTAGACTCCCTGGAAGGTTATAATAATTTCCGCTGTCTTTACTGAAGCTTCATTTCTATAAACAATTATTTTTTTTCTCTCTCTCTCTCTCTCTCTCTCTCTCTCTCTCTCTCTCTCTCTCTCTCTCTCTCTCTCTCTCTCTCTCTCTCTCTCTCTCTCTCTCTCTCTCGTAGATGCTCACGTCTAGGAAAGCTTCGTGTCCCTGGTTAAGATTCCACGACTATTTTCCCACATCTAATATTTGCAGCGGCTAACCACGCTTATGATATTTAATGTTTCTGATTTCCGAGTACGTGTCTCTCCTCGGGATGGAACTGAAGGACATCTGCCACTTGTTGGAGAAGTAAATATTTTCGTCCACGTCTTGGGTATTATTACAGTCCCTCGCAGAGTCCACTTCCTCCCTCCCTCCCTCTCTCTCTCTCTCTCTCTCTCTCTCTCTCTCTCTCTCTCTCTCTCTCTCTCTCTCTCTCTCACTCCCTCGATTACTGGTTCTTGTTCTACTTCGCTAGGGACACGTGAATTCTTGTCCCAGGCGTGCTCTCTCGTACACTCGCGGTCAGAAGTTCTGTAATACACCACGCAAACTCTCTCTCTCTCTCTCTCTCTCTCTCTCTCTCTCTTGCTTTCGCTTTATCTCTCTCTCTCTCTCTCTCTCTCTCTCTCTCTCTCTCTCTCTCTCTCTCTCTCTCTCTCTCTCTCTCTCTCTCTCTCTCTCTCTCTCTCTCTCTCTCTCTCTCTCTCTCTCTCTCTCTCTCTCTCTCTCTCTCTCTCTCTCTCTCTCTCTCTCTCTCTCTCTCTCTCTGTGTGTGTGTGTGTGTGTGTGTGTGTGTGTGTGTGTGTGTGTGTGGCGTCTCAAGTCCTGTGGTCTGCTAGGAATCTACCAGTTGTCAGGGTTTGTAAGGATCTTGTCAGCAGATCAAAGAAAAAAACGTAAAATACAGTGGAAGAATATGCAGGTTACTCGAGTTCTACCGGTGACTGTACTCGTACATACAAGCCTGCTTTAGGTGTTGTACAGTCGCGGCCAGAAGTCTTGTAACCTGACGCTCTCACTCTCACTGTGTTTAGCCTTTTCCTTCAGTCTCACGTCCTCTGATCTCCTTGGAACCTTTCACTTCTCAGGTTTCGTATGGTGACAGGCAGCACATCAGAGCACTTACTGTTGAGACGATACGGTTAAATTAGTGGAAAAGAATACTGCACGTGAGCAAACTTTTGGCCGTGACTGTGCTACCTGCAGGAATCCATCAGCCATTAGCAAATCAGACGACTAAAGATGAAGGAAGGAAAACGCGAAGCACATTGGAAGAGAAATGAGAGAAATTTATTTTAAGATTGTCTCAAGTGTCTCCTCTTGTACCACTTGCTGCTTCCTTGCTGCATGTAGTTCCCCAATTTTCTGCTTCTTTTTTTTTTCGAGCATTTTTTATACCACGTCAGAGAGTTTTCCCGTCCGTGAGTTAGTCAAGCAATCGCTCTTACTTTATCTAAATCTTGACTAGTAAACTTTCAATGGGCGTACCATCGATAGAAACAGAGATATAGTTATCCTTTATTCTGTCTTTGTTTCTTGTGTGTTTTTTTCTTATTAAATTAAAGCAGATAAGTTAAACAGGACCATTTATTCATAAATTTGTGCTAGTTAGCTGAGATTATCATAATGGCGTGAGGAATGAGGAGGAGGAAAAAGAGGAAGGAAAAGAGTGAAAGGAAGAGAAAAAAAAAACGGTTGAGTAAAATGAGGAAAAAACAAGGAAAGACAGGGAACAGGAAGAGGAGGAGCAGGAGGAGGAGGAAAAGAGAAAAAGGAAGAAGAGAAACGGAGCAAAAGTAGGAAAAGAAAAGAGAAGCAGGGGAGAGGAGGAGAAGAAGGAAAACAGGGAGAAAGAGAAGAGGATGAAGGAAGAGGTGGAGGTGGTGGAAGTAATAAATGCCTGGAAAAAAAAAAAAGAAAGAGGAAGAAGACCACCATCCCCTCCTCTCCCCACCCCCACCCAACCCTTCCCTCCCTCCTCCCATTCCCCAGGACCGTCTTCCCTCGCCTCACCCACTAAACACGGAGCCTGGAGCCGACGGGAGCGTTCTGGCGTGCTTTATCCAACCCTGAACGTCCGCTCTGTCCCGCACGCAATCACGCACACGCACGCACTCGAGGCGGGGAGAGAGAGCGAGAGAGAAACAGAGAAAGGAGTGGGGTTGGTGGAGATGGGGCGGCCACTGTATTAAGGTGGATTGGGGGTGGATTAGTAGTGGAGTGGGAGTGGATTATTTCGCCTCCTTGATGACTCCGAAAACGCTGCAAAATATCTCGCTAAATTTCCCGCGCACAATCGCCACGAGTCATAACACGAAAGACTTTAGAATATCCTCCAACGATAATTACTGACGCGCCTTGGAGTCCGGCCCGCTCGTTGCCTGGGATATACTGATAAGCCGCTGATAAAGGCGCGTTCTGAGGCTCTAAACACACCCTCCACCTGCGGGAAGAGAAGAGCGAGGGGGAGGAGGACGAGGAGGGAAGGAAGAGGCGGGTGTTGGGAAGGAGTTCGGTTTGCATCGGATGTTGTGGGGTTGTTTTGGTGTCCAGGAAGGAAGAGGGAGGAGGCTTGGGTGCTTGTTCATTTAGATAAATTTTCACTTGAAAAGGGAAGATGAGGAGGAGGCAGAGGAACGGGAGAAGGGAGAGGAGGAAGAGGAGGAAAAGGGGGAGGACCAAGGGATAAGTTAATAGAGAAAGGTGAAGGTGCAAAAGGAAATAGAAGAGAAGAAAGAGAGGAGATGGCTGATGGGGATTCTGCCTTGTCACTGCGATGTTTAACCAGCAAGACAGACAAGCGTGGGATGCGTGGCGACAGCTGCGAGGGACAATGATATAACCCCGTATTCTCAAATGCCTTGCTCTCTTACCGCAACTATTTTCAAAAGCCACAGGGATGACTAGCCGGGTTCTCTCGAGTGTTTCTCCTGTTCATATTGTAGAAATCTTGCCAGTCTGTCAATAGAACCTTAAAAATACCATTGAAAACCTTTGTAACTTCAACTACAGCCCTTTTGAATGTAGTAGACGTACGGTGCAGGTGTGTTTCAAATTATGGTCCGTAGGAAGGCGCTGGTAACACTGCATGTCTTTTGAGTGTACCTAAGGAATCACACACTACAGCACGGAGAGAATACGTACGAAAAGGCACAATGATAGCAAGTTAAGTATATCAAAAGCAAAAACCCGACGAAATGAGACAAAAAAAAAAGTTAAATACAAAAAAATATAAAAAAATAGATACAAATATAATATAGAGTCCATAAAGAATCTTACACCACCACCACCACCACCACCACCACCACCACGGAGAAGATACGTCAGAATAAGCAAAGTAATAACAAGTCAAACACACCAAAAGGAAAGGAAAAAAAAAAAAAAACTAATAAAAATGAGAAACAAAAATAATAAATAAACTCCAGAATAATTTACAAACAGCACAGCGATACCGGAGATTGCAATGTTTTCCTGTGCGTGCGTGTGTTATACATGTAATTCATACAAACACGTATAGATAAGTGGGCATTGCCGGCCACGCTGATGGGGAGGATCGTGGGGACAAGGCAGCAGCGGTGGTGGTGGTGGTGGTGGTGGTGGCAGGCAAGAACGGGGGACATTAGGGAAACTGGTTCACTTCCGGATACGTCAGTTTATAAATAGTAATTGTTACGTATAAAGCAGACACCGGTGCGGACCAGAGAGAGAGAGAGAGAGAGAGAGAGAGAGAGAGAGAGAGAGAGAGAGAGAGAGAGAGAGAGAGAGAGAGAGAGAGAGAGAGAGAGAGAGAGAGAGAATAAATAATACCTTACCTCGATGTTTTCAAAGGGAAGGTTTGAGTGGGGGAGGGGAGTGGCGGGAGGTTTGGGTGGGGGGAGTGAACGTGCAGGTGCAGGTGAGTGGGTGTCCTGGCGTGTGGTTCGCGGGTGGTGGAGGGAGAGAGGGAGGAAGGGAGAGAGGGTGGTGGAGGGAGGGAGGGTGGTGGAGAGAGCGGACGTGCGGGTGGATGAGCAACATGCGGATGTCAAGTTTCTTTAAGGAGGTAATAAAACGGAGCCCAGTAGTAGTAGTAGTAGTAGTAGTAGTAGTAGTAGTAGTAGTAGTAGTAGTAGTAGTAGTAGTAATTACTAGCAGTTTATCCCTCCCTACTTCTCTCCCTCCCTCCAGCCACTAAGGAATGGCGGAGGAAATGTGTTTCAGTGATATGGGCGTTTTGGTGATTGAGTGTGTGTGTGTGTGTGTGTGTGTGTGTGTGTGTGTGTGTGTGTGTGTGTGTGTGTGTGTGTGTGTGTGTGTGTGTGCGAAAGACAGAGACAGAGAGAGAGAGAGAGAGAGAGAGACCTTCGCTGCAGCCCACGCGTCACGTCAAGACTTGGTAGTGTTAATAGTAAACAACAGCGATGACGGATGCGACTCGCGGCCTATCGTTAATTCCGCCACAACCACCCATGAAATTGGCCCCGTGAGTCTCGCAGTGGGTGATCCCTCGCGTCAGACGGACTAACACCTCCAAGGAGTCAAAATCTTATGAGGGAGAAACTAAATCCGCTAAATCCTCGCCACAGATGCGTCACCTTGGAGGAAAATATTAAGGAAGAAGCTGTCATGCAGACCCTCCTCGACATCTGCCTCGCCTCCCACCACATGCTCTCCGTGCCTCATCCTCTACTTCAAGCTGTTACTATTACACGGTATTAATGCGAAGTGGTTTAAACCTCCAGGGGATCTGATGAATGAAGTTCCCTCTCGGCTGCAGTTTAACGTCGACGTAAATATCAAAGTATGAATGGACCGTACAGGAAATTTCAGTCTGGTGGTGTGTGTGGTGCGTCTCAGTGAAGCCACACCTGCCATCTGTGCGTCAGTAGTGGCAGGGAGGGTGAGGGAGTGTCAGCAATAACAGCTACGCCGCGCTGTAATGTTGTTTGTTGGTCTTTCTTTCAGCTTTTCGATTACCTGTCTTAATTGGGATGCCTTTAATAAGATCGTGCGTCTAATAAGCCATTGAAGGTGATTACTATATTTTTTTTATAAGTGCTGCAATAAAAGAACAGAGTAAACTTCACAGCTGTTCCATGTAAGTCTGCAGAATTCTTTTCCCACAAGAGGCAAGGAAGACTTCAGGTTATATTGTCCTCTCATCCATTGGCAGAAATCATAAATCAACTGGAAATGTATGAAGTTGTAGCGAAATTTTTCTTTTTTGATGTGGCCAGTTTAAGGAAGAACAGGCAGGTGTTGATCCAATGCAGGTACTGAAGGCTGGTCCTGGGCCACCGTGCTTTGGTCCAGCGAGGGCTGCTGAGTCTTACACTAGACAGGCCTCCAGGTTCTGATCCAAGGGGGCCGTCAGACTATTGCGGTTCTGCTCAAGAGTAACTGGATGTTGGGTACTTCCAGTTTGAATGCTAGAGTGCTGCTGGCTCTTAATGGAAGATCCTGGTGAAGAAATAGGATGCCAAACTGCTTGTAGGGAATGCCAAGCTGTTCTGAAGGAGGCAATCAGTCCTGGTCAAGGGACTGACCAGGACTGTGCTGACGAGCACAGATGGTAGGACACTCACAAGATCCGGGTCATGAAGTGGATGTCCTAGCTCTTCGCCTTCAGGTGGCAGCAGGGACCTGGTTCTGGCGGGGCCCCAGTATCCTGCTCCTGTGTTTGGCTGCCGGTCTGTCGTCCAGTGACACGGCTACCGGGCACCTCCCAAGACTGAGCTCGGTATTACTTAATTTAATTACGTCCTGCGAGCGTCCCAGTTTGGTGTGTAAAAAAAAAAGAAAAAAAAATGTCGAGAGTTGCGCGGCCGCAGGATAAGCGACATTCCTCGCCGCCAGGTGGCCACCGTGGTGACGTGGCCAGGCCCCCTGTAACCCTCGCTCCGTTTCTTTAATAAGTTCTACGTTTGAATTTTTCCCACATCAACCACCTTACGTATCCTGTCAGCCGCCTCTCCTGCCGCGTCTCTGCCCAATCACAGGTAGTCCATGCTTGTCCCTCGTGCCCTAACCTCCCCGCTCTCCGTGCCTGCAACCTTCTTAGTCACAAAATATTCCTGCATCCGGTGGCCTGTCTCACTCCGGCATCCATGTGTGCTATGGCCGTCACCCTGCAATGTGCCTCGCCCCAGCTGCTCCCCATGCCTTGCGCCAGGCCATCCTGTGTTCTTGTAGTGAACCGCGGCGCCTCCTTGTCTCATCCCGCGCACTGCCTCCGTGTTCCGCCCTCACTCATGTGTTACGATTTGACGTTTTCTTCTTATGTTTGTCAAATTTTCGAATCGTGATGCGTAACAGTAAAGTATGTTGGCATTTCCTAGGTAAAAATTAGTCTCTCTCTCTCTCTCTCTCTCTCTCTCTCTCTCTCTCTCTCTCTCTCTCTCTCTCTCTCTCTCTCTCTCTCTCTCTCTCTCTCTCTCTCTCTCTCTCTCTCTCTCCCTAAATACAAATATGGAACGAAAGATGATGATAATGATGATGCAGGGTTGACTAGGAGGAAAGTAGGAAGGAAGAAAGTGATAAAGAATGAAACAAGGGAACTGGGAAATTACATGGATGAGATAAAAAAAAAAAAGAGGAGGAGGAGGAGGAGGAGGAGGAGGAGAAGGAGAAGGAACACAGAGCCAGAGAGAACACAAACAGCCAATCGGAAGAGATAAATACACCAGGACCAAGTCAGAGCGCTTAAGGAAAAACATTAGGTTGCTCCAGGAAAATAAGTACCGGAGCGACACTTTTATGTCTATCCTCTTCCTTATCCTCTCTCCTCAACTCTCCGCTCCTTATCTCCTTCTCTTTCCGGGTAAACACCAAAAAATTTGCCACTAACCTAAATAGAGGAAATTAATGTGCGTTCTGGTATGGTACCATTGAAGAGTTTGGGAGTGAAATGTGATTGTGGAGCAGAGGGAGGCGCAGAAGGAGGCGCAGGAGGAGGTGCAGAAGGAGGGAGAGACGGACAGCAGAAGAAATGAAGGACGTGGAGGAGGGGAAGGAGAAGGAGGAAGAAGAGGGAAGAAAGACAGCGGGGAGAAGGGATAGAAGGAGGAAGAGGAGGAAGGGTGATAGGTAGGGCGGGAGAAGAGAAAGGGAGAAGAGACATGGAGGAGGAGGAGGAGGAGGAGGAGGAGGAGGAGGATGGTGGGCAAGGGAGAGAGCTAAGAGGGAGGAGGGAAGAAAGGCAGTGGGAAGTGGGGGGAAGGGATAGAAGGCGGGAGAGGAGGAAGGGATGGAGGTAGGGAGGGAGGGAGCAGAGGAGGGCCGTGATGAAGGGTTGGCTCTGATGATGCTGAGGGGAATCATCATTATTATCCTACGATACCAGAGCAGCGGGACGAGTTACACTGTTTGTCCCGCGCAGACTGGACGCGTGATTGTGGCTGTAATGTATATAGAAGCGATTATTTGCGGCCATAATCTTAGAGGTTTATGGCGGCATTATAGAACGTTTCATTAGTGCCGTTCGCTGGCTGTGGGACGTTTTGCATGAGTGTATATATATTTTTTTCCTCTTTCTCCTTCTCTGCTGCTGCTCCTCTCCTCCCTGGCATACTCCTCTATCCTCTCCTTTTTTCTTTTTTTTTTCTTTTTTTGACTGCCGGTAGAAGGAGAGGATAACCAGGTAGTATTTTAAGGTGGGAGGTTTTTGCGCCTCCGGTAGTACACTTGTGGCAGCAGGTGATGGGCGTAGCGACAAGGGAACAGATAGTTAAGGGAGGCAAGACTCGAATTTCACATCTCGACCTTATCTCCGGCAGGGATCAGGGCGGGACGGGTCGGGCTGGGATATGCAGGCTTGGGCTGGCCTGGGCTGGGCTGGACTGGGCTGGTGGTGTAGAGGTCCTTGCCAGGCTTCAGTTGTGGCGGCAATGCTCAACTTTAGGGCTATGATTGCTTACTTCGTCCCCCTCCCTCAGTCTCTCTCTCTCTCTCTCTCTCTCTGTCTCTCTCCTCTTCCCTCCCTCCCAGACCTCAATGCTACCGCGGAGAAAATAACGAGACTTAAATCAAGCTCAATATTAGTAGAATGTAATTGATTTTCTCCTTTCTTTATTTTAACTCTTGTGAGGAATGAAATAAAGTGGCTGGCGTGGTTTGTGCAGTCGTTCTAACTTCAATAATCAAGGAAGGATCGAAACCCGTATAACACTGCACACCTAAACGTCTCCGATCACAACAGATGCGAGAGTGCAGGCAATTGAGTCATGATGCAAGTAAGATACGTCGCCCAACAAGCCATCCAGCCATCCAGCCGTCCAGCCAGCCAGCCAGTACCCATCCAACCAGCCAGCCAGCCAGCCAGTCAGTCAGTCAAGCAGCCAGTCATTCTCCGCTTGTGTGTGTGTGTGTGTGTGTGTGTGTGTGAGAAAATACTCGCATCTCTTACAAAAATGCCTTGGAAAAAATCGTAAATCTTCTCCTAAATTGAGGCATTACCGCCGTCACACAGGCTTGGCGAGACTAACCGATATTCATCGACACAAACTATCGAGTAATTACGCCGGGACTGTCCGTCAGAGGCGCTCATTATGCTGAAATTGGGTGTTAGTGGCCAGGTGAGTGGCGCCTATCAGGTGTGACGCTGGGTAATCCAGGTGACTGAGCGGGAGATCGAGTGAGTGATGAACAGAGGGAGCGAGACGGTAATGAATTTGATAAGGAGAGAGAGAGAGAGAGAGAGAGAGAGAGAGAGAGAGAGAGAGAGAGAGAGAGAGAGAGAAGAGAGAGAGAGAGAGAGAGAGAGAGAGAGAGAGAGAGAGAGAGAGAGAGAGAGAGAGAGAGAGAGAAAGCTATAAGATTAGTGGCAGAGATGAAGTACGTGGTGATTAAGTGAAGACGTGTTCCGAATTACGTCCGTGGGAAGGCAGACCACAGGAACGCGGCGTACTTGTATTGGGGAGGAAAGGAAGAGTCACGCTGCAATAACAACTCACCCCCATAATGACTCACATGGATGGAAAAAAAAAAAAAAGGAAAATAGTCACACAAATTACATCTACTACACATCAGTAATTACTCATGCACACACACACACACACACACACACACACACACACACACACACGATGCACTTCACAAGCTTCATTGAGATAGTGATGTACTGGATGCAATTTCCCTATCTAATGAGGCTTTCTGTACTAACCCGCTGCGAGCCATTCAACTTTTTTTCTTACTATGGCATCAGTTTCATTACGTTCAGGGTACCATTTGAGGGTTTTAGTATGTTTATTATGATGATTCTCTGCAGCATCCGATTCATTATGTTCTTGATACTATTAGCGGATTTTATTAAGTTTAGTATTGTCTTTTTCGTGTGTTAGAAAACCGTCTGGTATTGATCATCAGCTACAAGAGGAAGGAAGATCAACTACTGGGAGGTCAATATGTTCAAGCCGTGTGTGTTGTACCGTCAGTCTTTCTATCATAGGCGTCATGACAGAACATGGAACCAAAAGGAAATACAATCACCAGTTGGAAAAAAAATCATAAAGAAAAAGTAGTAGTCATGATAGATCACTGTGACTTTCTCGTGACCGCCTGTCTGAAGAACAGTGGTCATGGTGTGCATATTGTTGAAGTTGGTGAGAAAATGTATTAGGACCAAGTGATGGATGTGCTGAGGCTTCATCCGGGATAGAAAACGAAGGTCAAACCAACACCACCACAAAAGAATGTGAAGCTTTGAGTGGCCAGGCAAATGAGGTTCGATTATGTTGAAGCGCCTGCTCCAGGATTCTTTTTAATTTTCTGGGCTCTCATATAATCTATTTCCAAAACCACATTACATCAACAAAACACAATGGAGTTTTAATGTATGTTATTCTCACTGATGATGTAGACTCCTTGTTTAACTATCGCAAGAACTATGTAAACACACTTGAAAATCCCAGTAACGGCCGCACGCGAGCGTGTGATGGAGGTAAGACGTCGGAACATTTGAGAATGATTTTTAAAATAATGTCCCTGGTCTTTGGATTTCAGTGTACATTCTAAATTGCTTTCTTCTCTCAAAAGGATTGTTATCAAAACCACATACATAATTCAGGTTCTCATGAGTGGATTTTATTGATGATGCAGATTTCTTGCTAAACTCTCACAGGAATCATGGAAGCACCCTTGAAAACGCCAGCAACACCCACAAGAGTATGTTAAAAGTAGTGCAGTCAAAACAAAGAAATGTTTAAAAATGTGTTCCTTCGTTTGTAGACTGGAAGCCGCTCCCTGCATATTCATTTATCGAGTAGTGTACCGCTTTCGCTCTCTCTGTGCTTAGCGTTTTTCACCCCAGTTATAAACCCATGTCTTAACCCTTCCACTGGTACTCGGCACATCATTCCTTAAACACTAACCACTTTGAGATATTTCTTCTTTCTTTACGCCCACCTCCAGAGATTATAATGGAGAGAAATTGTAATATCTATTTTTTTAATCCCTTTCTTGTAGATACAAAAGAGAAACGATTAAGAATCCATCCATTGGCAAATCTTGAAAGGAGACTCTCAGCAGATCAAAGAACTTACGGTTGAAGAATAGCCCCAAATCCAATGGAAGTGAGTGCAAAAGTTTGCTCGACTCCTGACCATGACTGTACCACTTCGTTACTTATTAGATACATCACGAAAAGCCATCTACAGCAGACAAAATTATTTATTGCTTTGGCGGTCATCTTGGTTGTCACTGCGAGCACACCGATCTTCACGGCTGTCCAATCCAGTCCAGCGTGAGTCATGGAACTTGGTGAACTTCACGGCCAAGTAACGCAGCGAGTGTTGATCTGCTGTGTCATGCGGAGAGTTGACTTTTCTGCTTCTCAAGGTACCCGGCGTCCCCGACTTAGAGGAAGGTAGTTTCAGCGTTTTGCATTGCTGGGTTGGTGGTTAAGTGTGACGTGTAATGATGTTTTAAGAACGTTTTGCGAGCTACCAGTTGGTCGAAGGTCTAGTTCACGGTGGCGTTTGTGAAGCACTGAGCGAGGCGAACGACTTCTAACTATACGGATAATACGACCCACATATGGTTGTAACTTGGTCGCGATGGCTTCCATGTTGAGTTGCATATTGTCTCGCTCCACACACACACACACACACACACACACACACACACAGGAATCAAAGTATCAGTCCGCCGCAGCGTGAGAAATCACCGCCTGTCAGTCCTGTTTTACGCCAATGTGTCGAGTCAGGCAGCGTGTGACCAAACTTACAGCGTTCCAGCCTTCCCTCTATCCCTCCCTCCCTCCCCGTGGCCTCCCCTCACCACCGCCACCACTGATACCCGACACTTGCATTCCCCTCACACCGTCTCAGAGTCAACGAGGTATGAGCTGTAAATATTCCTGTGATGTAAAGTAACACCCGTTGCTTTATGTGGTAACAATGGTTTACCCTCAATGGTCTTCAATCTTCGCTTAAGCCCCACCAGTCACCCCGCCTCGCCGCTCCCCCAGCAGGCAGAGGCATTATAGAGCCACTGAATAAAGGAGCGGAGTTTTGACGTGGTTTCTGTCCATTATCGCATTACAGGGGAGGAAACACGGCGGGAGAGGGGTCCCACTCACCCACCAGGAGGCTGATGAGGACCACCTCCTGTAGGAAATGGCCTCGCCGTCGCCCACACGACATAATCAAGATATCCTGTTGTCGGTTTTCTGGCATGTGGCTTTTTCATTCAATTTACTAATCTTTCCATACTCTCACTCTTTCGTTTTCTTGCTACTTATGTAATGAAATAGTGTTCTCAAAGATCATTCTCACTGTACACGACACCGTAATCACCCTCGTGAATCTGGTACTGTAACGGATGCTACGATTCGCTTAAACTTACATTGTATTTTCTCTTTTCCTCCTTAATCCAGTTTACTTCCTCCCAATTTTCACCATTCCTCCTCTTCCTTCCTCCCTCTCTTCACCCTATTAATTTTAAAAGCCTTCGATATATCTCAGTCAGCACGGAGAATTGCTTCATCTAAAGCCTTGTAGATATTTCGAGCACGACCGGCCTGATGGTCCTGCGGGAAGACTGATGGAAGGGGAACGGAGAGCGCAATCACACCACCACCACCACCACCACCATCACTTAAGTGACGAGCACACCAACGACTACTATAAAAAAGAAGACTCATGTCGCACGTGTTGATTATCCTCTGAGTAAGCCTTCGTTACGTGACTGCAGGTGACTATAGCCAATGTGACTGACGGGTGTGAAAATACCTTCACTTTTATCTCTGCACCGCGTCACGAGGGAACCTTTCATTGCGCGGACAATCTCAGTACTTCACACAGTCCAACTACCAGTCAATCACTCCACTGTCTCTTGCTTGTCGCTTTAAGTTTCCATGATGTCCTTATTTAAACGTAATGCTGCTTATGATCTCACTGCACACACACGCGACTTAGGTAAACTTAATGTAACGTCCCTGCCTTTCATTTGGTAGGCTGCAGTTCGCGTCTCACTCAGATGGCAACGGTTCACTCTGACAAGCGCGCAGTTACTGTCCTCCCTGAGCAAGAGGGGCAGGAGCACAGGGTGTGTTTGTGTGTGGAAAGTCCTCAGTATTATCCATAGATTGGACTGTATGAGGTAAAGGGCTCGTTGGGAGGTTATGGCAGGTGATTAGAAGTCCAGACTATTAACCAGGACCATAAGACCGTTAAGAATTACACGCACACACACAGACACACTACAAGCTTGCACGTGCTTGGAAAAATGGTGAAAATAATGGCTACTTTCATACTTTCACAGACACGCACACGTATAGACACACACACACACACACACACACACACACACACGGGAGCTCGATGATAGCCTTCAAGCAGTTCCTCCCAATCATCATTCACACAAGCAGGATGTGTCGACCCGTTGTGTTCCTTCATGTTCCCACTGCTCCTCGCTGCCTCCTGAGTTTGTAGGTGTCAAGTCTCCTACCGAGGTGATAGATTCTTTCTGACGTGTGTGTGTGTGTGTGTGTGTGTGTGTGTGTTGCTACATGCACTTTCCTTTCATGCTGCAGGTGCCACTTCAGCATAACATCTGCCACACAAACAACGGAGTATACATTGCTTAATGACACAGGTGAAACACACACACACACACACACACACACACACACACACACACACACTCGACTGTTGCCAGAATTACCTGAACCTAGCAATAGCTGCGTGGTGCAGACTTGGCTTAGTGCTGCTTGTCAGACACCTACGTATTGTAAATGCAGCAGCAGACTGAGCGGTGGATTGTTATAGTCATGCATTCAAAACAGAAACACTACAAAGCGCTGTCTTGATTTCGAATCTTTTGAGTTCATTCAATGATGTTTCTCGAAAAGGGCCTCTGATGTTATTGAAAACTCTTCATATATTTTATGCAATACTTTTTGTCGTTAAAATTATCCTCCTCCTCCGCTAGTGAGGTGCAGTGGCTAGCGTATCTGCCTACAAATCCACGGCTCCCTATTCAAATCCGGGCTGTGACAGTTGGCGCACAGCTCGTCCCGCTATTCATCCTTCCCTCGAGTTAGTTGATAAATGGGTATCTGGGGAAAGCCTGTGGAAGGTGAACTTTGGAAAACCAGGTGTCACAGTGGTTCAAAGGCCGATAAGACGAAGATGAGTGCCGAGGACAGTATGAGTGCTGAGGAAGTACTGTCCTCCCGCGATCTCGGTCCACAAGGCATTCTGTTCATTCCCATCCTTATTCTTCCCACATTATTAATGCGACAGTCAATCAGTATCTTCATTCTTTCAATATTTTCATAGGTAAACTCTGGAACTCCCTGTCTGCTTTTGTATTTCCTCTGCCCTACGAAGGAAATACAGAAGCACTGCATCGTTTGAAGAGATGATGTTCAAGAAACCCCCGGAACTACAGTGACCAACGTTTTTAGACTTTTCTTTAATCAGCTTTTCAGAAGAGTGAGGTTTTTTCTTCTAGTTTTTGTACCAATGGACAATTTTCTTGACACACAAAATTGTTTATATGTTTGGTATTGCAGTATACTTCTTTAACGATATGCAATTCTTACTAATAAAATACACTTTGTCTGACGGAGGCCTACTGTCGTAAGATAAAACACTGATAAATTTGCTTAGTAGATGATGTTTAGATGAGAGAGAGAGAGAGAGAGAGAGAGGAGAGAGAGAGACGAGAGAGAGAGAGAGAGAGAGAGAGAGAGAGAGAGAGAGAGAGAGAGAGAGAGAGAGAGAGAGAGAGAGAGAGAGAGAAAACACAATTCGTCTACTTTCTTGACATTTTACCAATTACCCAGCAGCGAGGAAGGAGACTGTCCCGATCAAAATAAAGGTTTCAATCCTGGCAACACTCTCGCCGGCATGCTTGTGAAAGAAGTGGAACGCAGCGAGATTAATGAGTGAACTATAATGTCTCTGGCAACTGGCTCATACTTGTGATGATTGTTTATTTCCTTGCAACATATTGTTTATTTTCATGCCGTTGTTGCTGGTTATCATCAACTATTCATCATCATTACTATTATTATTAGTAGTAGTAGTAGCAGCAACATTAGTAGTAATAGTAGTAGTAGTAGTAGTAGTAGTTGTAGTAGTATCATTAATAGTAGTTATAGTAGCAGCAGCAACGACAGCAGTTGAAGTAATAGTAGTAGTAGGAGAAGCAGTAGCAACAGTAAGAGTAAGATTAGCGACAGTAGCAATAGCAGTTATTTTAATAGTAGTACTGTTTTACAGTAACACCAGCAGCAGAACCAGAAATACAGAGAAAGCAGAGAGCGCACACTAATTCCCTGCACCTGTCTCCTGTAAAACCACAGGATGGGAATGATAGTGAAAATTGGAGGGCTAGTTTTATACAAGGAAGTACCACGTGTAGGCCTAATAGTTTCTTGCAGCTTTACTTATTTTCTTATATTCTTATGCTCAGCCAAACGGTGCTACGCCACAACACATCCACACAAACCACTATCCCCACACAACACACAACACTCCGGACACACACCGGGACAGGAAGCACAGAAGTGTTCACTACACGCTTGTATAAAGATGCTTACAATAATA
>NC_087152.1:38099316-38131816 GCF_035594125.1 Scylla paramamosain | reverse complement strand
GGGGGAAGCGTGGCACAGGATCCTAAGTGGTGGCGGCGCGCGGATGGTAAACAAACGGGTTGGAAGGGACTGGAAAGGCGAACTTTGCTGGCTGCTCAGGTTTTCGTGGCGTCCGGACTTTATAGCCGAATGCCTTAGCAAATCACAGGTTTGCCTCGGTCCGGACTCGGGTGTGGGATCCAAGAATTTTCGGTAGAGTTTAGTTTACGTGTTAAAATGTTCAATCCGATGCGGTTTGGTTTGAGCGAGTGGCTTTTGTTTTCTGTATTGTGTGCACGCGACCTCCGGGTTTTCCCGCGGGGTTCAGGGATCGGCGCTCCCTGTGCTGGCTTATAAGGCGCTCGCTCAATAACACGCCAACATAAGTTTCTTGCCTTTGTCCCATAATGCAGAATAAACAAGTCGAGTCCTCAATCCATGATCCGCCAGTTGGAGAGTTTTAAAACACAAGGCAAGACGCTTTGCGGGGAACTACGCTCTCAGTGGCACCGGCTGTCTGCACTCCTCACTACCATGCAGTATTGAATCTAGCGGCGCCAGGACATAGGGACGATAAGCCAGGCGAAGTTCATGTGTGGCTTGTGCCTTCCTTGCCTGAGCCGCCAAGTAGAGCCTCCATAGACTGAACGAGTGATTGTTTTCTGTCGAATTCGGCATAGTTAAGGTGAAAATGGCCGATTTCTTAGACGTCGCCGGGAATGGGTGATGGGGACTCCCTGGCAGTATATCATTCCCGTAACTGAAGGCTGCGCGGCGACTTGTTGGGATACACGAAAGCAAAACGAAAACGTGCTATTTTGAATGAGAGGACAAGGAAGGAGACAGACGTTTTATCATGCTTTGCCTCATAACGACACGAAGACTCTCCAGGAAAAGGGACATTTCTGCAGCGTCTGAGCGTGTCTGTCCCGAACAAACTCAACGAAGGAGAGCATATATGATGGACGATATTTTGTTTTGCAGGGCGACGAGGAAAAACTTGAAAACCCGCCTTGCAAGAAACGCAGGTCAGGGCGGCCAGTTGGTTCCCGAGCGGCGCGCGGGGGAAGGCTGACCACAAACTGCGCGGCGCGGCCATAAAGCACCGGCTACAGCAACAACCCTTACCTACCAATTTATATATATACATCATTTATGAATATTTATAGAGGAGGTGCGGTCTACGGAAATATATATTGCCGGGGTTGCGATGGTGGGCCGAATAAAAACGTCGGAATCCACCTTCTATATCAGCGGGAACTGGACTTTTTGTGTGCTGAGGAAAGGCTTTTTCTGAAATTTATCTTATAAGTTCATGCGGCGATTTAATGATAACTGCTTCTGCTTCGGGACGTTCCGGGCAGGGGGAAAAGGTTAATGGCACACACACCTGGCGGGAGCACCCAGAGAATAATGATCAACAGGATTTTAGGACAGAAAATAGCAAGGTGGTTGGCAAGGAGGATCTTTGAGGTTGTGTCTCGTGTGTTCCTTATACTCTCAACATTTAAAAGCTCATTCAGCGCGTTGCTCAAGGATGCTACATGCCACATTACATATCTTTTCCTTGATTTATATTCTCTCTCTCTCTCTCTCTCTCTCTCTCTCTCTCTCTCTCTCTCTCTCTCTCTCTCTCTCTCTCTCTCTCTCGTAGTAGTAGTAGTAGTAGTAGTAGTAGTATTGTTTATGCCATTTTTTTCCATTCACGCTTATAAAATGCTAACTATATACCATTAGCGCAACATTTCAAGATTTGTATACTCTCTCTCTCTCTCTCTCCTCTCTCTCTCTCTCTCTCTCTCTCTCTCTCTCTCTCTGCAGCAAATAAATCTTCCCAGCCAGCTCCAGTACAGCGGTGCCGGGACTTGAAGCAGCTCTGTCCCACCTACTGAGATATACTGAGGTCCCCCACTGTGCGCCATGGGACCGGGAGCCGCGGGGGAAGGTGTTTAGCAAGACTCGTCTAGCTTGTGGTTTAGGGAGTCTGGCTGCTCTAGATTGGTATGAAAAGTACGTGTAAATAAGTGGAGTATGGTAGGTACAGTTGCTTCTGTTGTCTGTAATATAAAAGTTTTCTATTTTTCATGGGATGGATTGCGTGAATCGTGCGCATCTTTATCATAGCGGAAGGAGTCTCTCTCTCTCTCTCTCTCTCTCTCTCTCTCTCTCTCTCTCTCTCTCTCTCTCTCTCTCTCTCTCTCTCTCTCTCTCACCGGGAGTAATTGGGAACCGGGATCTAAAGCAAAAAATCTGCCACTCATTCCGTTCACAAATGAAAAAAATAACGAACATAATTAAGCATATACATAAATGAATACAAAGACAAACAAATAAGTAAATAAATAAATAAATACAAATAACTGAAATAAATAAATAGATAAATAAATAAATCTGCAAGCGCTATGGATTGTTACACACACACACACACACACACACACACACACACAAAAGAGCAGGCGTCACATTCCCCCACACAGGCCTAAGGGCACACCATTAACTTCCACCAACTTCTTCGTGAAATCCGGATTCAGGTTCGGATTCCTCGCGCCATATCGTTATTGCAACACCTGAGCGGCGGACGGCAGGGTTCGGCACAATTAATCAGATTTTCATTGTAATCAAGGAGCGAAGGGCTTTTATTAGTGGGCGAGGGAACACTCCATCACGGCCAGGCTGGGGCGCCGCGGCCAGAGCCCCTCCAGACTCCAGAGCGGGCCAGCACACCGCACACCAACCATTATCATCATCTTCATTATTGCTACTATCATTACAAGCAACCACAACAATCATTACTATTCCCCAGTACACCCTATAGGCAAAGTAATTCCTGTCCTGTAAAATGAGTCACTCCTGTCGGTAACTTGTCCTAGGAGTGACCGCCACTACACAAGACTATTTTGAAACGCTTCTGTGCCGCAATCCCACTCCATTCAAAAGCCTCTAGTTGAATTTACACGGGTTTTCAAGGGTGTTCTTATGGTTCTAGTGACAGATTAAGAAGATTTCTACATTATCAACAGGAGAAACACTCTTAGGAACTCGGCTAATCACCTCTGTGGCCTTTGAAAATACTCGAGGTGGGAGAGCAAAGTGTTTTTGAATACGGGCTATAGTCAGTACCTCGCTTCGCCGATATAAACACTTCTGCGGGAAGGAAAAACAAAAGCACCCATAAAAGCCACAGTTCAGAAGGCGATGAGAAAACAGGAAAACCGCAGATGTGAGCGAATTAATGTGGAATACTGACACAATACGCGAAGGAGGGCCGACGGAAGGCTGGCTGGCTGGCTGGCTGGCGCATATCTCTGGGGTCGGACCTCCTGGGAAGCTGCTGGATAATTGGAGTCAAATGTTTATAATTTGAGTCGCCTTGCTGCGCTCCGCATGCGAATGTGTGATCACTCATGTTGCCCGCGAACCCTCCCCGTCTCCCCGCCGCCCTCCCTCCAGCCAGATACACCCATGGAAAACCCAGTAGACCCCAGTAGTCCATGGCCCATCACGGGAGACCTGACCACTTCCTTGTACCAAACCGCATCAAGAACCGTATTCTCAAACGTTTCGGCGTCTTATTTCCACTACTGTTCATAAGCTCTAGTGGAAGTTTACTTTTTTTCAAGATTGTTTTAGAGTTTTCGTGATTCTAGGATTAGTTTAACAATAATTCTGCATTGCCATCAGTACATACACTTATGGAAATATCAATGAACATATCCATGACCTTTGAAAACAGAGCCTATTGCAGAATACGAATATGCAACAAGAACCATAACTAAACTGAAACCACCAAAGATTCATCTCTCTTGACACTGCAGAGGCGGCGAGCAACAGACTCGTAGGAATAGCGGCATCAAAAAATTCTTCTGCAGTCCGCTAAAAATCTAAGCGCACACCGCCACCGACACCACCAGACCAAGGCAGACCAAGGGAGGGAGACCACAGGCAACATTAAGCTTTCTTCTCCTCCAACAGATCCGCAGGAACCCACCCCAAGTTACTAAAATTCCTCTCGATTTTTTTTTTAATGATGTTTTCTCTATTTTCTTTGTCTCTCTCTCTCTCTCTCTCTCTCTCTCTCTCTCTCTCTCTCTCTCTCTCTCTCTCTCTCTCTCTCTCTCTCTCTCTCTCTCTCTCTCCTCTATCTCTCTCTCCATGTCTTTCTTCCCGTATCATTTTTCTCGTCTCTTCCTCTTCCCTTCCCTCAATCCCTCCCCATTCTCCCTTTCCCTGCACCCTTCCCCTCACCCCTCCCTCTCCCTCCCTCCCTATCCCTCTACCCCTCCCAGGTCGCTGCCACGCAACCCTCACCCCCCGCTGCTTTTACGACCATGGAATTAATGTTATCATACACAATTATATTTTTCTCATGATTTATGTTCCTTCACCCCCTGAATTCCCTCCCTCCCTCCTCTTCCTCCTCCTCCTCAGCTCTCCGTGTGCCAAGTGTGGGAAAAAAGTATAGTAATGAATGTATTTTTTTCCCTTTTTTTCCATCTCTCTTCGCAACTGTGTGTGTGTGTGTGTGTGTGTGTGTGTGTGTGTGTGTAAGAGGAAGGGAACTTGTTGTGGAAGAGGGAGAACGGATATGTTAAGATGTGTATCTGGGCGAGGAAACGTGTCTGTGTGTGTGTGTGTGTGTGTGTGTGTGTGTGTGTGTGTGTGTGTGTGTGTGTGTGTGTGTGTGTGTGTGTGCGCGCATGCAAGAGATGTACTAAAGAAAAGAACGAGCATATGGTCCACCCGCACATACATAAATACACGCACAAGTAAACAAATAAATACATTAAAAAAAAAAAAAACATTAATTCTCCTTCCTTGTATCACTTCACTTGTGCTCATAAATACGGTAAAGTTCCCCTTAAATGTTCAATTACGAGAGAGAGAGAGAGAGAGAGAGAGAGAGAGAGAGAGAGAGAGAGAGAGAGAGAGAGAGAGAGAGAGAGAGAGAGAGAGAGAGAGAGGGAGAGAGAGAGAGAGACCATTAATCCATCTGTAATTTATGTCCACATCATAACATGGGTTTATATCCTAATAATACTCGTTCAGTAAGGCGCGGCGTGTGTCGGGAGAGCGATCAGTGAATTAGGGACTGATGCTTGAACATGCACGGGACGCCAACAGGTAATCCAGGTGAGGCTGACGAGGCAGGTGAGCGTGCCGGAAGGTGGTTAATTAGCCAGCCAAGTGGTCAAAGGTGAGGAAAGGTCGCCATTAGCAGAGATGAACACCTGGATGACAGCCGTTGTTTGCTGAAAGTGTCTGTCTGTGTGTCTGTGTGTGTGTGTGTGTGTGTGTGTGTGTGTGTGTGTGTGTGTGTGCATCGATAAATGGATCTTCCACACCTGCTGATCAAGATGCATAAGCGGGTAACTATTACAGGGAAGATTCTTTTTTTTTTCCGAGACGCTGCACAAGGTTGAGATTTGCGCAAAACGAAACTACTTCAGCGTGTGTGTGTGTGTGTGTGTGTGTGTGTGTGTGTGTGTGTGTGTGTGTGTGTGTGTTGTCCGTCGGCTATTAACACGTGCATTATCATTCCCATCAATTATTCATGGACGTGCCTTCCTCCTCCTCCTCCTCCTCCTCCTTGGCAGCGGCACAAACACACACACACACACACACACACAGGAAGACGTCTCCCTCCTTCCCTTCACCCCCCGCATGCATTTCCTCGCTCCTCAGACGGGTTCCTCGCTCACTCCTGCTTGATTTACGTTCCTTGTCTCCAGCCCCACCTTCCTCCAGCCCCACCCACCCTCTCTCTCTCTCTCTCTCTCTCTCTCTCTCCTGACCTGCCTTCCTCCGCCATCCTCTCCTGACCTAACTCGCTCCTGCTTCTCATTCCCTCACCCCAAGAGACTCGCACTGCTGGTCTCGTACAGCTCAGGAAACCATAGATTGTTTGTTATTTGTTTAGATTTAGAAGGTTCCCATTTCGGTGTTTATTATTAGTGTTGTCTTTACATTATACAACACCAGGTGATTTCTTTGTTGTTTTTGTCTTGTTGCTCCTCAGTTACCTTGGTTTCAGTGTGTGTGTGTGTGTGTGTGTGTGTGTGTGTGTGTGTGTGTGTGTGTGTGTGTGTGTGTGTGTGTGTGTGTGTGTGTGTGTGTGTGTGTGTGTGTGTGTGTGTGTGTTTGGAAGGAAAAGAAAACTACGTAAGGAGAAAGAATGAGAGAAAGGATTATATAGAGACATGGTTGCATATATATTTTTCTATAACCAGCAAGAGAGAGAGAGAGAGAGAGAGAGAGAGAGAGAGAGAGAGAGAGAGAGAGAGAGAGAGGAATCCATCAGTCGTAAATGGACATGTCTGGTATCACGTTACAGTTTTGTTGTGCACGTCCTCCTTACCTTCCCGCCACACCCGTGCCGCGCCTCCTCATCTCACTCCCCACACGCCCGCCTTACGTATGCCGCCACCTCACCACACCTTCGTCATGCATCACTCGGCGGCCATGTTACCGCACCCACTTAGTGCCGCTCACGTCCTCTCCTCGCTTCGTCTCGTCTCGTCTCGTCTCGTCTCGTCTCGCACTCCACTCGTATGGCAAATAAAAGAATAAATAGAAAAGATCACTCATTTTTACAGTGCAATTTTCTGTAGAATCCTGTTGTGATGATATTCAACACTAACATTTCCATTGCACTGATTGCTAATGATGTGACGGCACTTTTGATTTCAGTTGGGTAACTTTGTATGATATTACGAGGCAAAAATAAAATTTGAGACACTAAAAGGTTTCAGTTCTTCCACTTTTTTTTTTTTTTTTTATGTGACTGGTGTCTTTTAGAACTCTAAAGTTGCACCAAACCACTTTATTCAGCTTGATAAGAAGTCACTGCAGTCACAATGACTGTATCACGCAATTGCTCATAATGTTCTCAACTGCACATCAAAACGTTACATGCACTTTACCTTCTTTTCTTTCTATATCTACAATACTTTCTTTTCTCGCGGTAACCTCATGCATTTCCTGAGTGACTCCACAAGTAAGGCGAGTGCGTGTGTGTGTTGCTCGTGGCGCACAGCACTTTTCTAGCTTTACTCGCTCCCTTACCAAATACAGGAATCAGTAACTGGAGTCAATAGGTATTTCCTGTGCAGGGCGGCGCCTCTCGTACATCAGGGCAAAGCAGGATGGAGTCGAGGCTTTTCTTTCATGAAGTCATCTCCCTTCACACACTTTTTTTCAACATCTTTATTCAACCAGCGGTGTCCGTGGCATCCTCTCACTTAGCCTAGCACTGATGTTTCCTGGGTGTGAACGCACTAAACAAATAAGCAAATCAAACAACTTGATTCAAATTGTCTTTCTGCGCAGTTTTAGAAATGCTAAGTGGATCATTTTTGCCATCTGTCCAGAACGCGAGCGGAAACTTGTGCAATTATCTTAAACATGCAAATGGAGGAAGATAATATTCTGGTGATGATAGTGTGCCGTGTTTTGGTTTTCAGTTTGCTGTCCTGTTTTGAATAATACGATGCAACAGTCACCGTGTTCTCTGCATCTTCACCTCAAAGACTTCTACATCCGGGATTTAATCGGGCTGAATGTTTATTTATTCATTTATTTATTCTCGTTTCGCGTGTGTGTTGGAAGGAATATCATATCTTGAATTCTGAAACTAATGATCTTTCTGCGTGAGATTCTCTGCTTTGTACGTTAGTCTTTGTCAATCATCCGTCCTCGTCTACTAATATAATATTAAAAGAATCTTTGTACGTAACTAGTATCTTATTTTACTTAATGTAAGATCCCTCATGTTTCATCATATTTGAATTTAGTATAATGAGAAAAAAAATAAATAAAACGTATATTTTCACGATATCACAAACTTAACATATCATTCGGTGCTTAAATAGACTGGTTTCTTACTCGCCTGGTGTGTGTGTGTGTGTGTGTGTGTGTGTGTGTGTGTGTGTGTGTGTGTGTGTGTGTGTATGGAGGGAGTGGGGGGAACTTTTCTAAACGTTACGTGTTCCTCCTATGCCTCAAAAGCACACGATACGAAAACAGTGATAACAAAACCTAAAAACGCATGGAAATACGCACACCCTTCCTCACACGTGGCCTTCGGTGACGTGAACGCAGGTTTCCTGAGATCTTTACTTTGCTGGGCCGATGGAGAAGCCTCGTGTGCAACTCGTATATAACCAGTGTATAACCAGCTACTATAACATCTGCTAGTATAACATCAATAGTTCCGCTGCTCTATCAAAAAGGATGACTGAAAAGTTTTGAGCCTCACCCAGAACACAGTGACACAGGCAAATTTCCATCGGCTTTCTCCTCCACACGACTCAAAACTCATCTAGCATTTCCAAAAATTTTGCGGTTAGTTATACGACGCCACATAACCCAGATGCTTCGGTAAAGTGAATCACTTAATAAAAATGTGCCAGGTTTGCTTGCTACAGACGTGAGCTTCCACATACTTGTCATCATCACCTTCCCAGAGGCGATGTAATGACTGTATATGGTGACAGTTAGACCTGCACCAGTTCAAGAAGGGCAAACAGCTTCTAGGCCCATTTGCTACACGAGTATCAGCGCTTCCTGAAATGCAACGGGGAAAAAACTGCTATTAAAATTTCGTAAAACAATAAAAATACAGAGTCAATGGGGTCAGCAAAGAACGTAATATGCCTTGTAAGAGAAAGATCAAGGACACTGAGGTTTAAAGATTTAAAGGGGACGTAGACAATGAAGTACTGGTTATACAAAAAAATAAATAAAATAAAATAAATAACAATATATAAAAGATCGATGAATAATTGGTATTTAGGAATAAAAGAAAAAAAAAAAAACTTACTTTCCTGAGTGACGCTCAAGCATGTACTAAGATTCAAATAAATCTTCTATTACATTAATGGAAATATTACAGACTAATAGCCCACTAGCTAATAAACATTCAGTGTGTAGTTTGCATACATTATCATCTATTTACTTGTTTACTTATTTGCATACTTCTATTGTTTTAATTATCTACCTATTTTTTCGTCTATTTAATTATCCATTTATTTATTTATTCATTCGTTGGCACATTTATGTATTCCTTTACTTATTTATTTATTTATTTATTTATTTATTTTATTTTATTTTATTCTGTTTACTTCCTCATTTATCTATTTATTTATTTATTTATCTATTTATTTGCTCATTTATTTTTACTAGGCGGGATATCCCTTGCTTAAATCTGGGCGCATTGGAACCCGCTGATGGGTAAAGCAACAGCGTTGGTCTTGTTGTCCCTCGCTCCGCCTCATGATTCTTTTTTCTGAACTGATTGTGCTTTTTTTTTTCCTTTCTTCCGCATTTCAGCGTCAGATGGCATATACTGTGACGTCACCTTACCTATCTCTTTTATCAGGCTACCTTTACAATATATCCGAAACAAAAGGCTACATGGAAAACATCAGTTACTTTTTCAAATTCAACTTCTGGTAACTAGGACAGACCCAGATAAGCAATGCAATACATATTCCTTCACTCTGCTGTCACCTGTGCTACTGAAATGTATTTGCTATCCTCGAGTGCCTTGGATGTGTCGCTCTCAGTCTTGTGTCCTGTGAATCTGCGCACTCCTTTCCCTCCTGTCCTATCCTGGTGTGTCTTGCTTGTGTCCGATACATGTGACTGAAAAGTTTTGAGTCTCACCCAGAACACAGTGACAGGCAAATTTCCATCGGCTTTCTCCCTCATGTAGATGTGACGTGTCCTCTTCTTCCTCTCCTCTGCGTATGATTTATTCATCTTACTTGTGTCCTCTATGTACGGTGTCTTCCTCGTGTGTGTCTTCTGGATGTACTTAGTTTGATTTTCTTTTTTTTATACATGTGGTGTCCTCATCTCCCTCCTCTGAATGGGACATGTGCTCTCCTTCCTCTCCTTTGTGCGTGGTGTTTCTCTTCCCTGTGTCCTGTAACTTCCTGTGTGTGTCGTCTGGGTGTAATCCGTTTGTCTTTCTTCTTATCCCTTCTGTGTGTATGGTGTCCCAGCTTCCTGTTCTGTAGAAGAGGTATGTTTTCTTCCTTACGTCGCACGAGTGGGGTGCTCAAGGGCAAGTCCTCGCTGCCACTGCCGCCCTGCACGCCATTTTGTGCCATGACCGAGCCTCACTTTTGAACTCTTTATAACGCAATCAATACAACAATAATTACGCGCTTTCTTTCCTTGCATTAGTAATGAGACACAACTGCTCCCGCTACGGCACCCCTTAGCACATGCTTGCTTGCACGTAGGCACTCACGCATGGGCGTCCGCCATCCGTGCCGCACGCCTTACTAAATCCTCTTCGTAATTGGGCTATTCATCACAATTTGCCGTCAGCTATAAAGGACACACATTTCAAGATGACGGCATAAATTCGGAAGGTCGCCTCATGCATAATCAAACACTCGAGAACGGCAGTAAAAGGGTGGCGTAGTGTGGCGTGGGGTGGCCTGCGGGAGGGGTGTGGGGAGAGGGGAGGGAGAAACAAAGGGCCTCACCTGGTCACCTGTACACTCATCGAGAACTCCGCCCAATTATTGCGTCCCTACCTAGTTCCGGGAGAGAATGGTTTTAAATATGCACACTTGATGACGGACAATTTAGAAGGCTACATGTTTATTTGACTTTATGACTGTAAATTACTAATACATACATACTTTTTATTATTTTATTTAGTGTAGATTCCTCATACCGCCCACAGTGGGAGGGGACATCGATCCTCTGAGGGCGTGGCTACGGAGGCGTGGCCGCGGGAGGCGTGTGGCGCGTGAGGGGTGGGGGGGGCGGGGACTGTCACGACGTGTTCCCCTCACCTCACCACCTCACTCACATCTGCTGCCTTACGCTCCACTTGAGTATACAAACCAAGGGTACTTTCTACAGCAAGGCGTCTGTGTTTCTCAACGTCATATTTCGGTCGCGAGTATTGGTGTGTGTTGTAGTTATCAGTATTATTATTATTATTATTATTATTATTATTATTAGTAGTAGTAGTAGTAGTAGTAGTAGTAGTAGTAGTAGTGTTGCTGCTGTTGCATTAATTACAACAGTGATACCAATAATAATAATAATAATAATAATAATAATAATAAAATAATAATAATAATAATAATAATAATAATAATAATAATAACAGTAATGATAATAATAATAAATAATAATAATAATAATGAGATTCCTGAGATAATGTTAAGCTTCTAGTTTCGAGAATGAGTATCTACTTCTGAGCCAAGTACTACTTTTTTTCGAGGGGAGACCACAATGACTCTCAAATGCAGCCGAAATTCATGATCTCCAAAAGCAGACAGAATCAAGCGTTGCCTGGGAATAACAATAAGACCGTAGTAAGTACGAGCCAATCGAACAACAAACACAGGCACGACACAGCAAAAAAAAAAAAAAAAAAAAAGCGAAATTATCCTATCAAATTCTTCTAAACGTAACCTAACTTTTAACCATGAGGGGATAACTTCCTCACAAGGACGGATTTTTTTTTTTTTTCCGGTACGGCAAACGGTTCTGAAACCAGTGAAGTCAAATGGCATCTTTCACACGATCCTTGGGCGAGACCAGATTCTTATGCGGGAGAGTTTCAACGCTGCTTACACTGTTATGAGCATCCGGTGCCGTGGATTGTAGAATAATGTAGAAGCACATGGGATACTGCAGAGGAACAAATCGTTTTCTTCCATGAGTCACTTGTAGCTTAAACAGGATACTATAGTCTCTGCTGTCATTTTATTCGAATGCTCTGTGCACTGCTCCAGAAATGAGAAAAAAAAAACCCTTGTGTGAAGCAAGCTGCAGGCCTGCGCGGCAATTAGTTCCCTTGAGTGCTAACCCTAAGGGGCATAAACTCTCCGGGACAACAAGCCGGCAAGAAAAAAAAAGACAGCATTAATGTCTTCTCTTTGGATGCTATCTTGAAACTGAGAACTTAGAACTTGGTATCTAGTTAGGTAGCCTGGTCGCCAATGTAACGTTGCTGCTTTCACACTGATTGGTTCTTGCACCTAAAAGCCGTGACGTCACGCTTTGACTCTAGCACAACTGGCTCACTTTAAACATTTCCTCGGAAGAAGACAGAGGGCAGGACAGCAGCTAAGCCTCCTTCAGGATAAACTTCTCTAAATATCTCACAAATGAGTGAGCTCTCCATGAAAGACACTACATCGCATTCAGTAGCAAAACACTGCAAATAAATGTAAGTATTAACCTCGGGCGAAAGCGCTAGCATTATTTCAGTAACAACTAGTTTTAATAATAAGAAGAACAAGAAAAAGAAGAACAAAAAACAAGAAGACAACAACACTAAGATGATGATGATGATGATGATGATGACGATAATGATAGTGATGATGATGACGATGATTATCATGATGATAATGATGATGGTGGCCTTAACACAGCAGTGATGGCCGAGTGGTTAAGGCGTCTGACTAGAAATCAGATGGGATCTTCCCGCGTAGGTTCGAATCCTACTCACTGCGATTTCAGGAGGACAGAACACTTTTTTTTTCTTTTTTTTTTTCTTTATCGAGCACCGCAGGAAATGCAGGCCAATAAAGGAAATATTTTCGGGGGATGGGTAAGACTTCAGAAAAAAATGCAGGAAGCTGAATATGATCATTTATTGAAGAAGAACCAAGAAAACCTCAAAGAAGCACAGGAACATGAAGCAACATCGCTGCGGTCAACAGTCCACACAAAAAAAAAAAACATTCAGGAATCAACGGTAGAGATCGATAGATATGGAAAAGGAAACGGAGTGGTACTAGAATAGCTCTTTTCCTGTAAGTCACAACTAGATAAATGCAACTACACACACACACACACACACACAAATATAATATAGTAATATAGAAAATACAAAAAAATATATATATATCGATAGGTACCATGGAGGACAGAGGGTGAGTAAAAAGCAACAAATATTGAAACAGATAAGAGAAAAAGGAAGAGGAAGGGAAAAATCGTAATGATACAAAGGGGGAGAGGAGGAGCAGGAGAAGGAGAAAACTAACGACAAAGTGAATGAGAAGTAGCGGAAGAGGAGGGGGATCAAGGAAAGAGAAGCGAAAAATTAGAGAGGAGGAGATCAAGGAAAAAGAGAACAGAAAAAGGAGGAAGAGGAAGACAACAAGGAAAAAGAGAATAGAAAAAGGAGGAAGAGGAAGAGAACAAGGAAAAAGAGAACAGAAAAAAGGAGGAAGAGGAGGAGGAGGAGGAGATAGGAAATTAAACAACAGCGATAAGAATGAGAAGTAGACGAAGGAGAAGATCAAGAAAAAAGACAAGCGAAAAAGGAGGAAGAAGGAAGAGAAAGATAATGATAAGGAAAAGAAAAAGAGAACGAGAATAAGAATGAGAAGTAGACGGAGAAGAAAATCAAGGAAAAAGACAAGCGGAAAAGGAGGAAAAGGGGAAGAAGAGGAAGATATTAATGAGGAAGAGAGAAAGAGAGCGAGAGGATGACCCGGGGAAGGAGAAGATGGAGGTTAAGGAACACTTCATAATCCCTAATTCTCGCTACAAGCCAATGCGTCACCCACTTCCCTCTCCCTCAACCCTCTCCCCCCTTTTTTCTCATTTCCTCACCTTCTCATTACCAAAACAAATTGCATCTTCGCCGTAAATAATGCGGTAGAAACAATTATCAGCACGCAATAACACGCGGTGACGCCAAGCTTGTTAGATAGAAATGCACGAAACGGATGCTGGTGATGTTTGCGTGTGGGTTTGTGTCAGTTGTGATGGTGGTGGTTTATGGGAGTACTTTTCCTGTGTGGTAGTGTTGTGGTGGTGGTGGTGGTGGTGGTGGTACTTTAGATGAGTGCGTTGTTGTTGTTGTTATTGTTGTTGCGTTGTTGTTGTTGTTGTTGTTGTTTTTGTTATTGTTGTGTCGTTTACATTATTTTTTTGAGAATACTTGGGTTGAAATATATTCTTTTTCTTCGTTTCTTGATTTACTTATTCACTCATTCATTTAATTATTCCATATATTCATTTCTATGTCCAGTACGTCTACTTATTAAGCAATATATTATGTGCTTATTTATATACATTTTACATCTTATACGAATAATTCTGGTCATTTCCGTAATCCACTAGAAAAGTTTGTGATTTTTTGCACCTAGACCTAGAAAAATTAACTTTGCCACCCCTGTCACACACACACACACACACACACGCACACACACACGCACCTGGAAGTCACTGGGACAGAATAACGAACAATCACCTGAGTCACCCCTCGGCGGTAGATTATCTGCGAATGGCTGTCAAACACTACCATCCCGAGCCTCCTAAGTCTTCATCACGGTTACAGGGCCCTCCTCCTCTTCCCTCCTCCCCTCCTTCTCTACTTCCCTCCTACCCCTCTCCTCCTCTCCTAGTCCTTCCCTTCCCTTCTTTCCCTCCTCCGCCCCCTCCCGGGATCCTCGCTGTCATAAATATCTCTGCAGGGTAAAATTTCTCTCGCCGATTATCAGCCTCAACGTAACTGATGAGTGGATGGAAGGAAGGAATGACTCCCTCGCCTCACTGCATCCGGGGATATTGCAGCCGCGGTGGTGGTGGTGGTGGTGGTGGTGGTGGTGGTGGTTTGGTGTGGTAACATACTCGTATTTACAAGTATTGCGTGTTCTTGCTGTTGGTGACATGTGGTGTTGAGAAAAGTGTGGTGGTGTGGTGGTGAGATGCATTGATGTTGCGTGTGTGGTGGTGGTGGTGGTGGTGGTGATCTGTCTGTGCAGTGTGGTGGAGGGTGATGGTGTGTTGTGGCCTTGTGTGTGTGTGTGTGTGTGTGTGTGTGTGTGTGTGTGTGTGTGTGTGGTGTTATGTTGTGTGTCTACGTATACAGTCCTCACGTGTTGGTGTATTGCGTGCGTGATGTGATGTTGTTTCGTGTGCTGCCAAATACGTGCTTTTTTGCCAGCGTGCGAGTGTGCGTACCAGTGTGTGTGTGTATGTGGTGCTAATGCTTAGTGAGGAAAGGTTCCACGCATGATATCCTCTGGGGGGTAAAGGACTTGAGACACACTTCTTCATTTCTTTTTCTAATGTGTGCAAGAAGCCGGCTGGGAATACAAAAAATGAGGAGGTAGAGGGGAAGGGAATTCAATAATTTTGCCACATCTAGACTTAAACAGAGGAAAGGATTACATATATGGAAGCAGGAACCTAACCTAACCTAACCTAACCTAACCTAACCAGTCTAAGTGTTTCCTTTCTCTGACCTCCTTAAAGCCAGAAGTGTAAGACTAATAAGAGTAACGCAAGCCTATCAGAGCCGTGTATTACTAACCCTCTCACTGTTATCATCATTCTTTGTCACAATTCAGAGTACTGTAAAAGTGATTGCATGGAAACAAAGGAGAAGAAGGGAGAATAGGAGGTTAATTTTGTCTTAATTTCGTCTCTCCTGGACTACAAAACTATTTAAAAGACGACAGTAAAGAAAAAAAAAAAGGTAATCTAAAAAGTGGTGACTAAGAAAAGTGGTCAGACATTGGGTGGGTTTAGGTGTCTCCACGGTTAGGTTAGGGTAGGTTAGATTAGGTCACATTAGGTTCAGTTAGGTTATCTTTCGTTACGTTGTTAGGTAGGCTAGGTTAGGTTACGATAGGTTAGGATGGGTTAGTGGTATTTATTGTGTGTGTGTGTGTGTGTGTGTGTGTGTGTGTGTGTGTGTGTTGGGGACGTGGGTACTCATACAAGTGATCCCATATATCTAAGGCGTGACAAAGGTGTGAATGAGTAGATATAAGGATTTATTACTGAAGATTTATTTTATGTTTGTGGGGGAGGATGTTCTGCTTTCTCGTGGGTATCTTCTATTATGAATTTTGTCGCATTAGGAGTGCTTTTAAATGTAGTTGCTGCTGAAGTAACGTAGTAATATTAGTATTATTATTATTAGTAGTAGTAGTGGTTGTAGTAGTAGTAGTAGTAGTAGTAGTAGTAGTAGTAGTAGTAGTGGTGGTGGTGGTGGTGGTGGTGAGTAATGTTGGTGGTGGTGCTAGTAGTGATGTGAGTAATGTTGAGGAGAAAAAAAAATGGAGGAAAAAGAGGGAGGGGGAGGAAAATGAGGAGGAAGATGAAGCCGGGAAGGAGGAAAACAAATAAAAGGACGACGCGGAAGGAAAAAGGAAGACAAAGGAGGGAAGAAGAGTAAATGAGAAAGCAATTGAGGATATCAACAGGAGTTCAGTGACATTAAGCTCATAAAAACACCACCTCATTAAAGAACAACCCTGACTGTGATATATACTAACACCACCACCACCATCACCACCACCACCACCATTAAGAGAAAAGAAACACCCACTTGTCTTCACTGTCCACACTCAACCCACCCCAAATCACCACCACCACCACCACTACTTTCCTCCCTCTTAAAAATACTGTAACTTAAATCAACTTCACACGAGGCAGCGCAACCTCTGACCCTCGTTGAGATTTTTATATATAAATTTTTTTTGCATGTACACTCCTGCAGTCGGACCAGATTTCTTCCTGCAATTACGGCCGCATTACGAGGTATTAGTGACGGCTCTCGTGGCCCCTCTCTGCTACGTGTCTCGTGCAAACCGTGTCGGCGTCCGGAAAGAAGTTTTATTTTTATTGTGTTCCTTCAGGTGTAATTTGTATTCCCGTCCCCGCCCTCCACCCCCCGCGGCGCCCTTCCCTTGACGCAACACTGCACTCTACTACCTCTACTATTACTACTACTGCTGCTGTCTCTCTTTCCTGCGTGGCCCTGACGTCAACTCCAGAAGCCGTAAGGGACGTTGGAGAAACTAGAAATCTGGTGTTCTTTATTCTTTTCCTTGTGGGGGGTTGCGGGAAACGAGAGCAGCGTCTTGGGGGAGGTTGTCTGCCTGAGGGTCAGTGTCCGTAGCTCTGAGTGTCAGTGTTCTCGTTCCTCCGCCCCATCCCCACACACACTTCTTAGCATTACGGTTCCTCTTCTTGACACTACGTAATGTGTAATGTGTTGGGCTTTCATTTTGCAGCGAGTAAATAGACTGTAGATAGAGTAGAGAAAAGAGAGGAAGGAAAATGGCGGTGGTGGTCGTGGTGGTAATATGGATTTAAGTGATGCATGGAAGAAGGGATATCATTTAAATTACAACGATTTAATAATAGAGTTGGTTAAATAATTTCCTCATGACTTCCCTTTGCATCTATTGTGTAAAGTATGACATTAAACAAACAAAAGAAAGGCAAGTATGAAAATCTCTTAAATGCTGACTAACACAAAGAAAAATAAGAAAATAAAATTGAGGCAAAACCTTCACCATTAAGACTTGGTGAATACAAGATTTCGAAAACACGAAAAAAAAAAAAAGTTTTCTGGATAATTCTGAAGCAAACAGATGGTCGTACAATAATCAAGACGGTGATGTGAGCTGTCGTGACCGTGACACCCACATGGAGACTCCACTCAGCGGGCAGTGGCGCGTGTCCCTTTAACTCGCAGTAATTAATGATTAGTGCCCGTTATGCATGCAGTGGGTCTGCTCAGCCGTCACCACAGTCACCCACACTCAACCACACCTACCCACACTCAGCCACACTCATCCACACCCAGCCCGCCATCACGCTGCCGCACGTCTTGTGGCTTGCGTCAGGGCTGAGTGATGGCCGCCACAGGCACCAAGCATGGAGCTCCTGGATGCAGTATTTGAAAACGGTACACTTACCTACCTACTTATTGGTACGTATTGAACTAGGGGTGATCGTGATGTTATTTCTGCATTACCACAACTTCTATTATCACGTCCCCAGTAAGTACTACCTACGATCGCTGACATGACCATTTTTGGGGCCAACACGTTCAACATTTCAAAAATACGAACCATATCCCAGCCAGCACAGCCAAACCACACCACACCCTCGCCACACCACAGATCTTATCATGCACATCCATCATCTTGCCACAGCGATATAGACAACTGAGATTTCAACAGCAGCAACTCTTATCGTATTGTTGTCATATCTTTTACATTTAACATTCTCTAGTAAGAGTTATTTAGGATTTCAAAGGTGTTTTCTAAAAGATTCTACATCGCCAATGGAAACCACCCACTGGAACACGACAACGAATTTCTATGGCGTTTGAAAAGCCTATCAGAGAACATATCGTTTCGGAATACGGGTTTATGTCATTACTCCTAATAGTATTATCAATGTTATGAATATTACTATTACTACTATCACCACTTCTGTTGCTACTGCTACTGTTATCACCACCACAATCTCCTTATATAGAAAAGTAAAGTGTACAATATTTTGTAAGTGCATGAGGAAATAAAGACACTAACTTAAATTGAAATAATCATAGCCAGTCCAACATATCAAATACCACTACCACACCGTCACAACAAAGGCAAGGGCCACTCCAACACCACACCACACCACCACCACCACCTAACACAAATCTATACCTATCACTTTTACTACTACCACTAATACTAATACAGCTAATATACTTACACCAAACAAAATTACTAACATATTACTGCCTGGCCACTCAACGACACGAGAATACCACCAACAAAGGAGGAATGAGTCAAAGCAGAAGAAAGTAAGAGTAGGAAGGGAGGCCAGTAAGTGTGTGTGTGTGTGTGTGTGTGTGTGTGTGTGTGTGTGTGTGTGTGTGTGTGTGTGTGTGTGTGTGTGTGTGTGTGTGTGTGTGTGTGTGTGTGTGTGTGTGTGTGTGTGTGTGTGTGTGTGTGTGTGTGTGTGTGTGTGTGTGTGTGTGTGTGTGTGTGTGTGTGTGTGTGTGTGTGTGTGTGTGTGTGTGTGTGTGTGTGTGTGTGTGTGTGTGTGTGTGTGTGTGTGTGTGTGTGTGTGTGTGTGTGTGTGTGTGTGTGTGTGTGTGTGTGTGTGTGTGTGTGTGTGTGTGTGTGTGTGTGTGTGTGTGTGTGTGTGTGTGTGTGTGTGTGTGTGTGTGTGTGTGTGTGTGTGTAAGAAAAAAAAGGAGGCAGAGAGGAAGTCTAGCGAGAAGGACAGCACGCCTTGTAATGTACGTCATGCATAAATAAGAAAGCCAAGGCCGCCACCAAGTCTGGGAAGCAGGGAGGAAGAAATTAACGAAAAACTGAAGAGAGAGAGAGAGAGAGAGAGGCAACCCTTCCAAACCCAATTCTTCACAAATCCAGTAAGACAGACCCAAGCTCCCCTCTCGACACCCCAGCCTGGCCATAACTCACGTCAGAGAATATTTCACGGCGCCCTTCATGTAAATCCCTGAGTAATGGAGAAGTGGCTGGGACTTGCGTTACCCGGGGAGGCGTAGGCGTGGCGGGCGTGACCAAGGGAGCCTCACGCAGAAGAGAAAAAAGAGACAAGAGGGAGAATTAGTAGAAGAAAGGAGAGGGAGAGAAAATGGAAGTAGAATTGTGGGATGCTGTTTTTCCTGATTCTCTCTCTGTCTGTCTCTGTTCCTTTTATTCCTTTGCCCTTTCCCGCCCAGCCCTGGCCTGTCCCTCACCTCTGCTGCAGAAGAAGGCGCTGCAGAACGTAAGGAAGGTGGGATTTCACGAGACCATGAAGGACGCTGTGGTGATAATTATACAAATCATTGGTGTGGAATATGATTTCTGATTCTCTGCTTTTTGTTTTATGTTTTTGTTATTCTCTCTCTCTCTCTCTCTCTCTCTCTCTCTCTCTCTCTCTCTCTCTCTCTCTCTCTCTCTCTCTCTCTCTCTCTCTCTCGTACACTATATAAAAAATGGATGGTAAATAAAAGGAAAAGTGAAACTGACGCATTCTTGAGAAATTATGTTTGAAAGGGCTCTCTCTCTCTCTCTCTCTCTCTCTCTCTCTCTCTCTCTCTCTCTCTCTCTCTCTCTCTCTCACACACACACACACACACACACACACAAACACACAAGGGGGACTCCAAGCGTAAAATTTACATAAAAACACATTGGACGATTATTCACGTGAGGTCATATTTTGCACATAATGACGAGCCGCTGCAATTACCGCTAAGTGGAAACGTATGTACCTATGAGCTGAACAGTGTGGGAAGGAGTCGGTGGGGCCTTAAATCACCTACGCGGGGCACCTGTGTTTTCCCCCCATTTAAAGATTAAGAACAAGGCGTAAATCTCCCTCACCTCACCTCCTTCGTGTATGAATAAATCTAGCCAATGATCCTTCTTCGCTACTTCACTCCTGCCCCGTCTCGTATTAGCGTTCTGTTCGGCTCCCTCGCTGGCTCACTCACTCGCTTGCTCACGTTCGCTCCGGTATGCTCCTCTGCGTGGGAGAGTGTGGTGTAGGGAACAGATGGTTAGGAAAAGGTGGTAAGATCGTAATGGGTTTAGTTTGATTTTTTTTTTTTCTGGGGGGCAGTTTATTGAGAGAGAGAGAGAGAGAGAGAGAGAGAGAGAGAGAGAGAGAGAGAGAGAGAGAGAGAGAGAGAGAGAGAGAGAGAGAGAGAGAGATTCTTCCTAGCTACACACACACACAGCTGCTAATAAACATTTTGAAACGAATACCTCTTTCCATACTTATTCCCTCAGGTGTTTCAGTGTTGTAATTAATATTTTTTTTTTTTTTTAACATTCCTGCCACATGAATACGCCGAAAAGTAAATGAATAAATAAATAAATAAATACCTAAAATAAAACCAAGAAAACCCGGCAGCTGTTCTTCCTTGTTCGTATATTGTAAAAAAAAAAAAAATGAAAATCTGCAATATTGTAACATTGTACATTCAAGACTAATATTTTTTTATATTGCATTTTATTTCTTTTTTTATTTTGACATTCCTTCATTTTTCTCTATTTTTGTAAGCACGTGTCTAAGAGAGAGAGAGAGAGAGAGAGAGAGAGAGAGAGAGAGAGAGAGAGAGAGAGAGAGAGAGAGAGAGATGAGAGACTTCTATAACAAAACAAATGATCACATCCCGGCTTTTTCCTTATCTCCACAATTTCCTCATAAAAAAAAACAAAAAACAAAGAAAACAAGTGAAATGAGCGAGCGAAGACTTCAGCCACACCACGTGATGACTTGAGGAGGAGCGAGCTCTTCATTATCGTTTTACGACCACTGACGGGCTGGAAGAGGAGGAGGAGGAGGAGGAGGGGGGAAGGGGGAAGGGGAGGAGGGGGAGGGGGAGGAGGGGGAGAGAATGGGTAAAGGTCCAGGGGTTGATGAGGAAGAAGATGAGTGAGTGAAGAGATAGTCGGGAGGAATAAGAAAAAAAAAAAAAAGGAAAAAGGAAGAGATGGAGGAAGAAGAGACGAGGGAGTAGTAGGAGAAGCAAGCGAAGGAGAAAGCTATAGACACAAGTAACGGGGTAAGTTGTAATATAAGGTTTTCTGCACTGGTAGAGAACACCGCTCGTTTTCTACAACTCATTACCACTAGCTTAACAGGAAATGAAGCGACCATTTAGCACCTAACATTCGCTCCTTTGAATTAGATAAAAAGAAAAAAAGAAAAAGAAAAAAAAAAAACATAGATGCACAGAAAATAAACTTCCATACCAAACCATAAAAAAAAAGTGCGAAAATTATCTGCGGAATAATAATAATAATAACAAGAGAAGCAACAATAACTTACGTCCTCTATTATATTTACTGAAAGAGATTTATTTCAGGATAATGGAGCGTAAGGCTAATAAATAACTGGCAGCTGATAGTACTTGCAAACACCCTGGAATTAGACACTCGTGGCGCGGCGCTCCCATACACCTCCCCGGGGTCTGCTGGGGCGACTTTTGAGGAATTTATCGCCCCTGCAACGATTAGACTCCCGCGGCGGCCTTTCCCATTCATCAGCCGCGTGATTTAAGAGCGAGCCACGAAGCTCCTGCACACGGTAATGGTGCATCTTCCGCTATATATTAGAAGACTCTCTTAGTGCGTGCGGTCATTTAAGTCAAAGTCGTTTTCGAGGTTTTCTACACTTACTTATGTACTTAGTGTGTTGTCTCTTTAACTCCCCGACTCCTATGACTTCCCCAGTTCTCCTCAAGCCTAATACCATGGTGCGTTGCAGGTTTTGAGTGTAATTTCGAAGCACGCCACTGAGTTATCCTGTAATTCAAATATTTTAGTGTCTGTTCTTTCATTCTTGCCGAGTAGAATCCTCAGAGCGTAGCCAAGAGATGTAATAAGTGTCATGCTGTCATTACCTGGGAGTGAAAGGATTAGGCTAAGTTAGGTTGAGAATATAAACTTGTAACTCACTCTCTCTCTCTCTCTCTCTCTCTCTCTCTCTCTCTCTCTCTCTCTCTCTCTCTCTCTCTCTCTCTCTCTCTCTCTCTCTCTCGCAATTACGAGTAGATGGGGATAATCCGATTATATATATCTGGAAAAAAAGGCAATACAAAATAAAGAATCGATATTATGTGAGAGGAAAAAAGGGATAGTAAATTGCGATTAGAGGAGGAGGAGGAGGATGGGTAAGGCTGGAAGAAGAGGAATAAGGAATACGAAAGAATACAGAGGAAAACCAAGAGCCAGAGATGTTTTGGTCCTCGTTAGATTGTTTGATAACGAATAAGCTTATCTGGGATTGGTTAACTAGATGAATAAGAGTGTAGGGCTTGATTCTTCTTGTTTAGTGTCAGAAGGATGAGGATGAAGAGGGAGACGAGGACGAGGAGGAGGAGGAGGAGGAGGAGGAGGAGGAGAAGGAGGAGGAAATTAAAGGAAGAATGAAGAGCGGCAACAGTAAACTTATGAGCCCTTACTAGACTATTTGTGGTAAGCTAGACTGCGTAACGTATATTAAGAGACGTGGGATAGTAAAGATGGATGTTTCTCCCCCTCCCCCCACTGCTCCCTCCAGCCGTGGAAAGTAAGAAATACTGCAGCATAGAAAAGTTGCCTGAAAATTCTTACAATGACGAAATAAGTTTTAGTGTCGCTGATGCAATTATCAGTGCACAGCAAGTACTAAAAATAAAATAAATAAAATAGATAGATGAAAACGAGCAAGGAAAACGAGGAGCAACAATAACAACAACAACAACAACAACAACAATATCAACAGCAACAAAAAGAACATAAACAAGAAGAACAAGACAAAAAAGAAGATAAACAAGCACAAGAACAAGAAAAACAATAACACGAAAAGAGCGAGAAGAAAAAGAAGAAAGATCGAGAAGAAAAAGGAAGGAAGGAAGGAAGGAGAAGAGATAGGAAAAAAAAAAATAAAGACCAGCTGAAAAAATATAAAAAAAATATTGAGAAAGAAGACGAAAAGGAGATTAACGACAAGATGAGGTGATGATGATAAACAACAAAACAAGACAAAGACGAAGACAACAACGAACAAGGTAACAACAACAACAAGGAGGAGGGAAAGAAGAACAGGATACAATTCTCTACTCCGCTCTTTTTACTCCATTTTCTTTCCTTCCTTCCTTCCTTTCTCTCTTCATTCGTTCATCCCCTTAATTCACCTTACTCCTCCTCCGCTCTTCCTTTCTCACCCTCCCTCCCTCCTTCCCCTCCTCAGTCTGACGAAGCTCATCCCTGAGTTCCAATAAATTTTCCTCCTGAGACAATTGACAGCAACATACAACTTCCTGTCTAAGTCACGCTAAAATACAGAGCCTTAAAGCACCTTGTATGATTGGCGGGAAGGGCGTCAGGGGCGGGAGAGGGAGAGAGAGAGAGAGAGAGAGGGAGCATGAGAGAGGGTGGGTGTGACGGAAGGGTTCTTAGTATTGGGCAAGGCAGTACTGCTCTTAAGCTGCCGTGATGTGATAGTATTGAGTGATCAGGGTGGTAGATTGAGATGATGGATGAGAGAGAGAGAGAGAGAGAGAGAGAGAGAGAGAGAGAGAGAGAGAGAGAGAGAGAGAGAGAGAGAGAGAGAGAGTGTGTGTGTGTGTGTGTGTAGGCTGTTTTACTTCGTTACTTCTCACGTATCTTGTGCATTATGGCTGATAAATTATACTCTCTCTCTCTCTCTCTCTCTCTCTCTCTCTCTCTCTCTCTCTCTCTCTCTCTCTCTCTCTCTCTCTCTCTCTCTCTCTCGCGTGATAGCACACATGCGTCGTCGGGTCCCGGAGTCACTCGTGCGTTGCGTGGACCATGTGCAGTGTGTAGTAGCGCCTCGGAAGCTGCATGCGCGAGTGGTAGCGTGAGTGAGAGGCTGCAGGGGAGAGGAGAGAGGAGAGGAGAGGAGAGGCTGAGGTGCTGAAGGAGAGAGAGGGTGGGAGGGAAGCTGGGGGAGATGGTTTCGTGAGAGTAATCGTTCAGGGTGGAGAGGAAAGGAAGGGGACGCTAATAATATGATGGTGTGGGTTTAGAATTTGGTTGAAAGAGGTGGAATAAGTAGTTTGGTGTATCTGTTGGCTTTGATTAATATAGACACACACACACACACACACACACACACTTCTAAAACCAGACACTGAAAACCATACCTAAAAAGAGTGTCTGGCGAACACCTGTCACGAAATGCAAGACTTACTTTCTTCTTGTTCTTGCTCTTGTTCTTCTTCCTCGTCTTCATTCTGAACTAGCATGTCTTTGTATGCAGTTTTACTTATTTTTATTTTTCACGTGTACAGTTTCTTGCTTTTATTTTACTTATTTATTTATTTTTCATTCATTTATTTTTTTTTCTCTTGCACGGTTTCCTGCCTGGCTCAATTCAGCGTGGGTCGTCTGGCTTCACCTTATGAAGTCGATCAGTTTCAAAGGAAGGAAGAGAAAACCATATTAAATTATATCATGTAAACACTCGGGAATGCTTGTGAAGGACGCGCCAGCTCTTGGTTCTAAAAAAAAGTGATTTGTCTGGTGATGTGAGTGGTTATTTATGTGAGAATTCGTAGTATCCAATTTTGTCGTCTTCGTCTTCTTCGTTGTCGTCAGATTTTTCTTCTTCGTCGGTTTCATTTTCTTCCCAAGCTTTTTCTTCGATGGCTTCTTCTTCTTCGCCCAACTTCGTCTTCTTCGTTGGCTTCGTTTTAGTCCGTTTCTTCTTCTTTTTCTTCTTCCTCTGGCTGCTCCCATCAGGGCTCACTCAGCAGATCATTCTTCTCCACCCTTCTTATTGTCTGCTACCTTTCCTTTCGTTACACCCGTCAGCTGTATGTCTTTCTTCAGTGCATCCATAAACATTCTCTTTGGATTTCCTCGTCTTACTCCTGCTTGCCGAGTCCATCTTCGGTGCCTCTTCTTATTGAGAGAGAGGAAAAAATAAAAGTAAAAATAAAGCGTACCAAGGTAGACTGCAACTTACACCGGAATCTAAATGGTGGTGAAACAAAAAAAAAAATAATAATAATAATAAAAATAAATAAATAAATAAATAAGAAAGAAAGAAAGAGAAAAAGAGAAAAAAATCGTCGGGAACTGTCTTAACATTCAGTGACGGACAAAAACTACTCCTTCGTGACACCAAAGTGCACGCCTCTCGATCAGTGGGTTCCGTGACGCCGCGCCGCCATTATAGCAGCGTGTCACACAAAAGACGTGTAATCTCAATGATGCGCCAGGTTTAGTTAATCATTGGCCGTTTGTACGTAGGTGGCCTTTTATTATGTCACTCCGTCATCAAACCAGCACTAAGTGAACAGATAACAAGCCAACCGTGACCACCACCACCACCGTGCTGCACTTTTCAAAGGTACTGCCAATATAATCTTCCCTGCACTTTTAGATTTAATGTTTATTTTCACGTATTTTATGATACTTTATCAGTTTTTTTTTTTTTTTTTGTTCTCTCGTAGTGCACCCTAGCTAAGTGTGTGTGTGTGTGTGTGTGTGTGTGTGTGTGTGTGTGTGTGTGTGTGTGTGTGTGTGTGTGTGTAGGGTTACCACAATTCAGTGCAGCAAACTTTGTATTGTGAGGACCCCGATCATCAGATCAACACCTTTACCTCTTTAATTCTGAGCCGTTCACTAAATATATAGATAAATATAATACAAGAAACAAGCAGTGGCCGAGCATCATAAATAATTTTTACTGATCACGTACAACTCAACGTGGATTCGGCTCCAAATTTCTATATTTTGTAATTTCTACATGAAATATTTCGCTGTCATATATGAAATTGGTGTACTCAGTAATAATTAGAACATTCTTCCATAAAACTATGTAGACAATAGCAATTAAAACTATAAGCATGAAAGAAAAACCTAAGTCTCACATCTGGAATGAAATCTCAGTACACCAAACTAAACTTACCTATACTACACTACAACAGGATACTTCCATCAGAGGCCAGAAAGAAACTCACATGTCCTTCCACCGAAGTAATTGAGAGAACTTCTTACTTGATTACTTAATTTTGTAATTTCATACACGTCATACACATTTTTGTAATTTATGATAATTTTGTTTCGTTATATATTTGTCACATTTATACATGTATATTTAGTGGGTATATTTACTCAAGGGGCCCTGTCTTGAAATATTTGTTAATGGATCTATTGCATGCATGATAACATACTTGGCAAATAAAAAAAAAAATATATATAAATATAGTCATGTTAGTTTCCTTCCAAGTTATCCAGTTGTTCCTCCCCCGTAAAAGTTTAACAGGAGGTTGGAAAGCCAAAATAACGAGGATATTCAAGTCTTACATTATTGGCACAACAAGGACTGGAATGAAGACCCTGGTTCCCAAAGTATCCTGGTATTCCTCTCTAGTATGAATTGAAAAGTAAGAAGCCAGAAACAGACAAAAAGACTTGCATTTACTTTTTGGGCAGAGCAACGATCAGAGTGAGGAGGAAGTGCCGTGCAGGGAGACCACAGAGGAGGAAGGTATTCTTGCAATTAACAAATTTAGACTAGCCGTGACCCAGATTACTTCCCCTTCAGCAGTTCCTAGTATAGTGGTACCAATTCATGCCCTCCCATTCGTTGTATAAATCATTGATACGCAACGCAGTGATATTCATTTTCCGAAAAAAAAAAAAAAAAAAAGTCAGTGCTTCTGCTTATAACCTAACACGTTATTGGTGTAAAGTAAGCTTACAAATACAGGTTACAGTGAGATCAGTAGCTAAACAAGAGAATATCATTATCATCAACATTTTCTTCGTACTTGTCGTCGCCACCCGCCAACACCACCCCTCACCAATTTCAATGTTCATCCGATACTCACAGTAACATGACACAGGTTTAGAGAAAGATTAATAAGATCAGTGACTAAACAAAAGACCACCACTACCATCACCACCACCACCAACCACCAATCATCATCATCAACATTCTCTTCGTCCTCGCCGCCGCCACCATAACCGCCACCGCCACTACCGCGCTCCACCGATCACCGCCACTCTCTCGTCGTCGTTCTCCAGCTGAACACCATTAAGCCAATTCGTGTCTTTGAGGAAACACCTGATTACCATTCCGTCCCGCATAAGACCGCCTGATCACAATGTTCTCCCACAATTCAGACCAATTACTGTGGCCGGATCAGATTTAACAAGGTAGTTTGCCCTTCCCCACCCACCCCGAGCCTCCCCACCTCCCTATCCTCTTACCTCCTGACTCCTTCCCCCTCCCCCCTCCCCTCCCCTCAGGACTCACGACAACACCCACCATCCTGATATTTACTGACGAGGTGACGGGACGGGAAGTGTTTTTTCCACATGTATTTGTTGTGTGTGTGTGTGTGTGTGTGTGTGTGTGTGTGTGTGTGTGTGTGTGTGTGTGTGTCTCTCTCTCTCTTTCTCTCTCTCTCTCTCTCTCTCTCTCTCTCTCTCTCTCTCTCTCTCTCTCTCTCTCTCTCTCTCTCTCTCATCTAATACTTGGTGATGATTCCTTTTGTCAAAATTCTTTATAAAATCCTAAAAAAATATTGACAGCATAACTTGCAAAATGAACCATGACACACAACACTGTATAACTGCTATGATATATAAGAGAAAAGTGGCGTTATATATAGATTTTTCTCCATCTTTCAGAGCATCAGAGGGTCACACAAGGGAAGAAGAGCCTCGGACGCCACGAGGAGATTACGATGCTACTGATAAACTCTCACGGGGAATAAGACGGAGCTGAAATCCTATTGCTGTCTCTCTCTGTGTCCTCTTTCTTTTATCGTTTCGTTTACACAACAGAACAGTCTTAGCTTGCACTCTTAAGAAATGTTGTCTCACTATGGACTCGACATAAACTAACACCTACACAGTCTTAGCACTAAAAATATCATGATATTGGTCGTAAAACCATCTCCAATAGTGTTAGAGATTTGTTTATTTTGTTCATTTATGATGTATATGTGTGTGTGGTGCCTTGTCTGCCGGCCTGATATATAAATAGATTTGATCATTCTTCTGTCTACTTATTTTATTTTTACTTTATTTATTATCATTATTATTTTCATTTACGTATAGTTTTTTTATTTATTTACTTTTAATTAATTTCTTTCATTTATTTTATTTATTTATTTATTTTTTCAGTGTCGCTCTTTTTTTCCTACAATCTTTTGCCCTTGACTTCCCTCTAGTTCACGTAAAAAGGAGCACGTAGACATCATCATCTTCATGCCCCTTAAACGCTCGCACCCTCTTCCCGCAAGCATTCTTAACACAGACCACGTTCGATCCCTTCAATAACATCAAGCGAATCTGAGGAGCAACCAATCAATTAACACACCAATCAAGCCCCCAAAACCATCACGACTTTCCACGAAGCACCATTAACCTCCAGGGGGATACACGGAAGGGGACACAGATCTGAGTATTTTGAGGGGAGAAGCAGGATATTTTAGCACTGTCAGCCACCGTGCAACCTCATATGGACGTTAGCAATGCGTTTGCTGGGGGTGGTGACGGGGACAGCGGGACGTGATGTCATTAGATCAGCCACACGGAGCAGGGAGGGGAAGAGTCATTAATATTCGCAGCCCCACAGCCACCATCCTCATCACTGCCATTACGAACATCAGTCTCTCCCCGCCCCCTGCCGTACTAGTCTTCCTTTGCTCCCCTACCTCGCCTCAAGCACTTCCTCGCTATGTTATTACTCTGAATGTTTGCAGGTTTCTCCACTCACTCTTATTCACTTTTTTTTTTTCTTGTCCATATAGCTTTTTTTTATCTCATTTTTTTCTCTCATTTTCTTGGGTTTTCTTTCGTCTTCCTCCATTTTCTTTTTCTTTTTCTCCTTCTTTTTCTTGTGTTACTGGCTTTTCTTTCGTCTTCCTCCGATTTTTTTTCTTTTCCTCCTCCTTTTCTAAATTCTTTTTCTTATCCTTATTTTCTTTCATTGTCTGCTTTTTCTCTTTTCGGTTTATTTTTTTATTCTATTTATTTATTTATTCTTATTTTTTTACTTTTCCACCACCACCATCACCTCCACCTCCTCCTCCTCCTCCTCCTCCTCCTCTCTCTTCCTCATCATCATTCTTCTTAGTTTCTCACACCCATTTATCATACTTCTGACATCCTCTCGTTCATTCCTACACTTCTTTGCTTTCAATCTTCGTGCGCGCGTTTCCAAATAATTTCTTCCAAATCACACAGCTGCTGCACTCTTAGTTAATCGACCGTTCAAACAATCAATCAATCAATCATTCAATCGCCAATCAGCTGTTCCCAGGAGGAGCACACTGCCATCCTTCCAAACATCACGAGAGGAAAGTTGAAATAAATGTAATGAAAACGTTTATTTCCTCGCATAAGAAAAAAAAGTCCACCCGTTTTGCTTGGTAATACCTGCCGCTAGTGCCTCCTCGGTGCCTACTAAGCTGTTTGAGTTTAAATGTTTGAGTCTACTTCATTTTAAAACCTATTCAGAAAATTTGCTTTTATTATCTTGTTTTCATATGAGTACTGGCTGCATCACGTTTTCTTTACTCTCTCTCTCTCTCTCTCTCTCTCTCTCTCTCTCTCTCTCTCTCTCTCTCTCTCTCTCTCTCTCTCTCTCTCTCTCTGTCAATGCATCATTCTTGCAATGCCTTATTTGCAATTCCTTGGTAATTTTAGTGTTTTAATCATTCCCCGTTCTTCCTCTTTCTTCCCTCCTCCCTTTTCTCTGCCTCCTTCTGGCGCTCACCTGCTCACTCTTCCCTCCCCCTCTAATTACCTTCTGCCCGTCACCTTACGAAGCAGGAATTAAGACACTTGACATATATAACCGAGCTTCCTCTCTCACGTCATTTACATGAGGCAAATTATATGCAATCGTCCGTAATGACAACACTTGGCATTACGACTCGTCCATCACCACCCACTCCCATCACCGCGCCTCTTCCCACCAAGGGAGTCAGTAATCGCTGTTCAGGTTTCCCCTCTCCGCATATTGCTGCAAATTGCCCGACTTCCTTCAGCCACGTGTTAATGGCGGGAACTATAATAGTTCTCTCTAAATATTACTCCGGTGTCATTATAGGTCGGGGGCTTCCTTCCCCTGCAAGTTGTCATGGACTCCCGCTCATCACCATATCCACAACTGCGGACGCGGACCGACGGACGGACGGAGGTAATTTCTTCCGCCACACCGCTCGTCCCCTCCCAGGCCACCTATGCCCCCCTCCCCCCCCCAGTCCAAGACTACTACATAATATTACAGCAGCACTGGGTACGGAGAGCCAGGCTGCGCTGCACCCATTGGATGAGGTACGTAAGTGCATGAAGGAGGCTGACGGGTCAGGCTGAGTTTTGGTGTGTGGAGAGACAGGACGTGTCTGCAGGGCGGCTTAAGGAGAACATGGATTTTGTCTGAAGAATCGTTCACAAACAGAGCAAGAATAGGGGGATACCGGAGCAAGTTGGCAACAGGAGTATGTTGGCATATTTAAAATAATTCCACTATTTACTGCTATTTACTGCTGCTCACACACCAGCTGATCACTTTGTGGGGCCTCATTCACCAACATATAGCCACGCTAAAAGGTCGCATTATTTGATTGGAGTGAGGAAAAGTTTAATTTTGATGCTGTTAAGTAAATTTTCATTCACTTATATTGTTTGTTGTAGCATGCATCTATTTATAGATGAGTGACGTTCATTTTAGCCATAATTTGTCTTATGGTTCAAGGATTGTTTACCCTTGAAACAGATCATAACAGGTTTCTTAATTTATACGAAAATCGTTCGTTTAGATTAGTGGTATGGATGGGGCAAGTTGGCACGAAGGAAATGGAGCAAATTGGCACTACTAACTATATATGAATCACATTTGGTCTATTTTTTTATCTATCTATTTTAATATTACATTTCACTTATATATATATTTTTTTTTTGTGATATATGTATGTTGATACATATATTAATTAGCTTCCTGAACAAATTTCTTCCTTGTATTTTCAGAAATAATTCGATCATAAAAAAAAATTATTTTCCTCGTTAAGAAAATTTTTTTCCGTTGTTTGAACTGAATCTCCATGAAATTCAGCTTTGCAGATATTCTGCATCTAAACTTATGGTTACGTACATCTAATCTGCTTTTTATATGTGATATGCCACCTTACCCTTCATATGGGGCATGTTGGCGCACTTTTTTTTTTTTGTAAGTAATGCAGGTTTTGAAAAGAAAAATAATGTTTTTATTTCATGAAAAGTAAGATGAATATTTGAATTTTGCAATGAAAGCATAAACAAACAAAAATTCTTTGTAGTTTTTCTCCTAACACTGAGAATGTAAAAAGTGTGCCAGCTAGCCCCGGTCTCCCCTACCATAAATATGCATAAAATGTCACACATTTCACTGTTTATAGGACGAGCAGTTCATAAGCGAAAAGGGCACATAAGAGTGTACACATCTGTACACAGTGAGTGGTTTGTTTGTTCGATGCGCAGTGTGACGGTGCGGTTGCCTGGGACTGTTCCAGAGCTCGTGAAAGTATCCAATCCCAGCGCTGTCCATGGCCGCCGTGACCGTATCGCAACATTAAGGCACATCACGTGGCCCCTTGTGCAGCATGCAGGAGCTACGCACTTATGATTAAGGCAAGTGACTGTGACGCATGCGAAAGTAGTTCAGTCATGACGTTGATGTGCCTGACAGTGGTGTTCATGACAGTCACGCTGCAAAGCAATGACACGCCTAAGTAATGCACATAATAAATTACATTCTTATCTGTGATTTCCATTACAATGACGTGCTTGAGAGTTATTAACATGGCGGTGAGTTACAAGACTGATGGACCGGCAGGCGACGCTCAGGGCGGGAACACAGATGACAGTGACGCTCGTAACCGTAGCGTGCATGACAGTGACACACAGACATGACCATGACTAGGGACAGAGGTGAGCATGCCAATGAGTGTGTGTGTGTGTGTGTGTGTGTGTGTGTGTGTGTGTGTGTGTGTGTGTGTGTGTGTGTGTGTGTGTGTGTGTTACTCGTACATATGATAATAATGAGGTTGTCGTCCTGAATTTAGAGCAATGGAAAATCAAGCCTTATATTGGGCAGGCGAGAGGCGAACCTGGCAGCACCACCCCGAGCAGCTTGTGGTTGGTTCTGACAGGGCAGATTCAGGATCGGCATGGTGCCACGAAGCCATCACTCAGGGTTTTGAGAAAATCAAGATGGCGTCCAAGATGGCTGCCAAAAGAAGATCCACATATGAAAC
>NC_087152.1:38041816-38094316 GCF_035594125.1 Scylla paramamosain | reverse complement strand
CGAGTGAAATTTTGAGGTTGTCTTTTTAATACGGTTATCCTCATATGAGAAAAAAAAAATATTAATAGAGAAGGAAGTTGAACGAGCTTTATATTTATTCCTTGATCACTTTTCGAGACACGTTAAAAAATAATATGAAAACATAAGATGAAAATGATCACTGTCGCCACTGCACACTCACACTTGGGTTCACTTTAAATAAACTTCCAACTCAAATTGATTACATTTTTAATTTCCTTACCGTCACCCTTAATGTGATGGAAAGAAAACAAACAGCAATCAACAGTAAAAGAAAATTGATAAAAAAAAAATAGCCACAATCACCACACAAGGACAATAATTTGAAAAAAAATATACATACAACTTATTTCTGATCATCTTTCACCATCATTTTCCTCCTTCATCTCCTCCTCCTCTTCCTCCTCCTCCTGATCCTTTCCTCAAGCGTCCGGAAGCACCAGGAAATCCCACGAAGCACCTGAGCCAATCCAGCGCTGCCTAACGACCCTCAACGACCTTGCTTCCCTCGTTCCGCCCCGCCACCCATTACAGCCGCCAACCACCAATTTCACTTCCACGGAAAAAAGACTCCATAGAGAAAAAATTAATAGCATTAAGACAGGCGCGACAACAGCGACCACGTGACGTTTTTCTTTAAGCTCATTTCCTTCGTATTAGTTGCACTTCGATGTGGAAAGGGTGAGAGAGAGAGAGAGAGAGAGAGAGAGAGAGAGAGAGAGAGAGAGAGAGAGAGAGAGAGAGAGAGAGAGAGAGAGAGAGAGAGAGAGAGAGAGAGTTTCTATATTCGAGAGGTTCCTTTACTCAATAATAAAAGTTGTTGTTGTTACTGTTGTTGTAATAGTAAAAATTGAAGTATAAGACGCAGTAACAGTAGCACAATAATAACAATGATAAACACAATAACACTACCACTAACAACATTAACAACAACAAAGACAACCAACAACCAACCAAAAACAAACACCAATGATAATAATAATAACAACAATAATAATAATTCAACTCCTCACCAGCCTGAAACCAAAATAAAAGAATCTTCCCACAGCAGACACCTCCCCCCCCCCCCCAGACCTTCACACACCACCCAGGCCTGTATATGTTACAGTCAATACCTGAATCCAGACAATTTGTAAAGTGACTTATTTTTTCAGGCAATTTGTGAACTGCCTGGTTAGGTTAGGTTAGGTTAGGTTAGGTTAGGTTAGGTTAGGTTAGGTTAGGTTAGGTTAGGTTATAACCTAACCTAACCTAACCTAACCTAACCTAACCTAACCTAACCTAACCTAACCTAACCTAACCTAACCTAACCAGGCAGTTCACAAATTGCCTGAAAAAATAAGTCACTTTACAAATTGTCTGGATTCAGGTATTGACTGTAACATATATACATCTCACCCACACCCCGCTGTGTTGGGGAGGGACAGGAGAAAGGTTCCTCAAAGATCACCTGTAGAATACACAAGGACAGACTAATTACAGGTGTGAGACTCTTGACACTGATGCTAATAGAAGAAGGGGGGGAGGGGGGAGGGACGGAGACTGGAGAGAGGGATGGAGGGAGGGTAAATAAGGGGAAGAAATGACAGAAGGAGGAATGAAATTGATGAAAAAACGGGGGGGGGGGAAAGGGAAGAAAAGAAAGTACAGTAGGAAGAGCAGGATGAGAGAGAGATAAAAGAGATAAAGGAGAGAAGGAGAGGAGGGTAAATCGAAGATGGATAAAAAAAACAGTAAGAGGAATGTGAAGGATAGAGAAGGAAAAAAGAGGAAGGAAGAAAAGATGGCAGGATAAGGAGAAGGATGAGACAGACGGAGGAGGGAGGAAAGGAAGACAAAAAGGACGGAAGATAAATATAGAAGAAACCACAGGATGAGGAGAAGGAATGAACTAGACAAAGAGGATGGAGGAAGAGAAGAAGAGAGGTCAAAAAGAAGAGAATAGACAGCAAGAGGAAGGCAAGGAAGAAAAGGAGAAGAAGGAATGAGGAGGAGGAGGAGGAGGGATGAGATGGACAGAGGAGGAGGAGGAGGGATGAGATGGAAAGAGGGAGGAGGAGGAGGAGGGATGAGATGGAAGAGAGGAGGAGGAGGAGGAGGAGGAGGAGGAGGAGGAGGAGGAACAGAATGGAAAAACAATACCCTGATTTGCTACGGGGAACTGGGCAGTGTTCTCTGTCTGCCTACCTCCCACGCCTTTCCCCGCCCCGCCCCCTCGCTGTCTCACCACTCTCCGCCCACGCCATGCCTTAGCCCACCCCCTCAACTCGCCAGGCCCTCCAGACCATGACGCGTATAGGTTTTGCAGGTTATATTTTGCTCACGATTAGAGACGCCCCTCCTTTTTGCTTCCACTGGGACGCGAAAAGTTTGGTGTACTTGCAGTTTGTGACGTGCAGTTATTGATCGCATTCTGTGTTTCTAAATGGTGTGGACGAAAGGGTTAAGTGTTTGTGTCGACTTGTATTGGTGGAGGGAGGGAAGTGATGATGATGAGTGATTTTCGATGGTGATGAGGTGAAGGAGGAAGAGGAGGAGTAGGAGACTGGAGGAGGAGGAGGAGATTGGGGAAACAGTAGGAGGAGGAGGAGGAGGAGGAGGAGGAGGAGGAGATACAATGAAACTATACAAAAAAAAAAAATATAGAAATAAAGTGAATGGCCGAAAATGAAAGGTTACGTATGATGATGATGATGATAATAATAATAACAATAATAATAATAATAAGAAGAAGAAGAACAAGAAGAAGAAGAAGAAAATAAAAGTTAACATATAAAAACTTCACTGCATCCCGACTAGAAAAAATCTAAATACCCCCCCAAAAAAAAAGAAAACGTGAAATAATTATGAGTGCGAACAGAAAAAAAAACTCAATATTCATAACCATCATGACCAGCTCTCATTTTTTACGTCCTATTTACCTCAAGTCTTTTCTCTCCACCCTTCCCATCCTCTGACCCTCACCGACTGTCACCTCCCCAATACTCACACTATAACACCTTCCCTTACTCCCCATCTCCCCTTCACATACTCCCCTCCCCTTCCTCACCACACCTTCGTATTTCCTCTTCACACCTCTCTCCTCATTTCCTTTGCTCTTATCGTCCCCGTCTCCAGTAAAAAGAGAAAGGTGAGAGAGATCATGATGGGTTCCGGAGCCACCATTAGCACCATTACCGGCCAATCACACACTAAAACATTGCATCCGCCCGTCACCTCCGCCAGGTTTTTCTATTTTCTTTTTTTTTTTGTATTCCTGTTCTGAGTCAGCGAAAACAATATTATGAAGTTCCCCGTCTGTTCTTTGGCTTATTATTGGTGTCTGTTTGTTTTTCTGTCTGTTAGTTTGTCTGTTTGTTCGTTTGTCTATCTGCGTATTTGAGTATGTCTGGTTATTTACGCCTATGGACCTGTTTAATTAAGTCTGTCCGTGTCTATTGTTAGTTCGTTCATTCTCTCTCTCTCTCTCTCTCTCTCTCTCTCTCTCTCTCTCTCTCTCTCTCTCTCTCTCTCTCTCTCTCTCTCTCTCTCTCTCTCTCTCTCTCTCTCCAATTAAAATTTCGTATTATAGGTAATTTTGTAATGATTGTGTGTGTGTGTGTGTGTGTGTGTGTGTGTGTGTGTGTGTGTGTGTGTGTGTGTGTGTGTGTGTGTGTGTGTGTGTGTCCGTTTGTCTGTCTGTCTCACTTCTGAGTGAATCGAAAAGAATAAAAATATCGTTCCCTTGACTCTTTCTGAATGTGAATCAATTAAGTAATTTTCTCTCAGAAGCTTTTGTATTAACGCAGAATTTATGAGTTGATCTTGTGAGCTTATTTACATATTCAATTGGTCTTCATAAAAAAATAAATATATGGGTATTATTTTAATTTTAAGACCAAACTTAGCAGCACTTTTCCCACTTGTCAAGAAAGGAGGATAGAGAGAGAGAGAGAGAGGAGAGAGAGAGAGAGAGAGAGAGAGAGAGAGAGGAGAGAGAGAGAGAGAGAGAGAGAGAGAGAGAGTATCCAATTCCTTAGTACCTCACACAGATCAGTACTGTGTACCACGAAAAGCACGTCAGGACCACACAGTATATCTTATTACACCACCAGCACGTCAGGAGCACACAGTACATCTTATTACCCAATCAAGTATTCACATTTTTAAAGACACATGAGCTTATCTTTTATGGAACAGAGGAATCATCTTCATTTTTTTTTTTTTTTTTTACCTTTCCAGTTTGACTAAATGATCTTTTGATTTATTGATTTGTCGGTTTTGAAGCGGTTAGCTGAGCAAGGTTCTCTGTTCCTTTCTTTCTTTCTTTCTTTTCCTCCTATTTTTGTGCCCTTCTTAAGTCTCCTTGATATAGACACCTAAAAAAATAAATAAAAATAAAAAAAAAGTATATAAAAAAAAAAAAAAAGTGAGGGAACCAAAAGAAAACACCTTTAAATCTACCTCTCCACCTTGCCATCCTTTAGATTTCCGTCTTTCCTCAAGCCTCTGCGGACTGACTGGCGAGCTTCTCATCACTGCTTCCGGTCCATAAGCACGTGCAGTATTCATTAACACGTCTGTACAAAAAGCTGCTTGTCTTGTATCACCAAAACTCGTAATGGCGGAGGAATAACTTAGTGAATAAAATACATAGGATGAATATATACGAAAATTACTTAATATTATCTTTAAACTTTACAAATTTTAAAAGAGAAATAAAGTGGACATCAATTCAACTTATCTATTTGATCACTAAATTGATTCGATACTTTTTATGAAGCGGGATCAGAATAACTGCCGGAGGGTAATTCAGAATTGAATATGTTATAATTGTGCTTATGTGTGTGCGTGTGTGTGTGTGTGTGTTAGTAGTAGTAGTAGTAGTAGTAGTAGTAGTAGCGATGGTAGTAGTAGTAGCGATGGTAGTAGTAGTAGTAGTAGTAGTAGTAGTAGTAGTAGTAGTAGCAGTAGCGATAGCAGTAGTAGTAGTAGCAGTGGCGATGGTGGTAGTAGAAGTAGCAGTGGCGATGGTGGTAGCAGTAGTAGTAGTTGTAGTATTAGTAGTAGTAGTAGTAGTAGTAGTAGTGGTAGTAGTAGTAGTAGTAGTAGTAGTAGTAGTAGTAGTAGTAGTAGTACATAGAGTGCACGTACTAAAAAAACATTGTATTGGCTTACTTTTACTATGTACTAAAAAGAAGAATGATGATGATGAAATTATATGCTACAAGAGAGAGAGAGAGAGAGAGAGAGAGAGAGAGAGAGAGAGAGAGAGAGAGAGAGAGAGAGAGAGAGAGAGAGAGAGAGAGAGAGAGAGAGAGAGAGTGCAAAGGTCATGCGTCGCTTAGATAGTTAATGAAGGAAAATGTCGTGGTGATAGTGACGTACGTGTGTGTGTGTGTGTGTGTGTGTGTGTGTGTGTGTGTATGTGGGCGCGCAGGCTCGCTGTAGGCTGTGGGCTGGGGTGTAACGTCCTCGTAACGATTCCCTTTATCAGCCAAGTTGCTGTTTCATGCCCCCGAAATATTGTTATTAAGCAATGTTACGGCGGCCACTTCCGAGCCAAAAGTGAAATCCGCGTTGGGACCAATCGGGCGATGTGGTATTTCTTGTGGTGGCGCCTCCAACAGTCCCAGCCACAGTCCTCTGCCAATGGGCTTTCAAAACGTCGATTTCTTTTTTTTCCTACCTAGTTTTCTTATATACATTTTTTTTTTTATTGACACTGGCAACTATTATTTTTTCTGTCTTTCTCTGTCCAGGCTACATTCCTTTTGCAGTAGAATGTTTATTTTGTTCTCCTTTCATTTATTTATTAACAAACATTGCTAACTATTCTTTTCCTCTTGTCTTCCTCTGCCCCGGTCACACTCCTTTGCCAATGGTCTTTGAAGATGTACATTTTTATTTCTATCTTGGTTTCTTTTATTTTTCTTGCAAACACTGCTAACAATTCTTCTTTTCCTCTGCTTCCTTTGACCAGCCACAGTCCCTCGCCAATGGTCTTTCAAGGCGTATGTACTTTTTTCTCTCTCGTTATATATATATATATATATATATATATTAATATATATATATATATATATATATATATATATATATATATATATATATATATATATATATATATATATATATATATATATATATATATATATATATATATATATATATATATATATATATATATATATATATATATATATATATATATATATATATATATATTATATACTTTTATTAATATTGATATCCATTCATTTCTCAACCCCTCCTTGGCAATGGTTTTTCAGGTGTGTTTCTTTTAAGTTCCTTTCTTTTATAGTTTTTACTATAATTGCCATCTATTCTTTTCTTCTTCTGTCCCTCCCATTGTCCTTTGCTAATGAGCTTTTAAATTTGGAAATGGAGGTGATAAAAGACTTAGTTATGTCTTAATTATAAAAAAAAAAAGCTGATTGATTCTTTACAGGTTTTGAGTCACGTCACATCAGGTGAAAATAAATTAATTCGATTCATTATAGGGCGTTAGTCATGTCTAGTTCAGTCATGTGGATAAATATTCACACCATTGATTCTGTTCAAGGCTCCGAATCGTGTATAAATGTCACGTCCACAGAAGATCATCAGGAGTCATGTCTATGCCTATATATATATATATATATATATATATATATATATATATATATATATATATATATATATATATATATATATATATATATATATATATATATATATATATATATATTATTCCGTTTCACTTCTCACTAAGCTATAAATCATGCCAAGTCACGCTAAATTCACCTCATTTATTCCTCACAAAACTTCTAAGTCATGTCATCTGAACTTAATCTGATTCATTCTGTGCGGCTTCTTACCATGTCTAGTTAAGTCGAGAGAAATTCGGATTAATTCTTTGTTTAGTGATACTGGTGACCTAACGGGAGCGCTGCAGCGGGGGTTACCTGGGGGGATGACAGGAGTACTCACCTCAGGGACATCTTAGGTATGGAGCGATTAAGAGAGGCAATTAGTGGTTTCCGGGTCCGGGCATTTAAGGACCACCTTATGAAAAACAAACTTAAGAGAGATGAATTGATTTTTAATAGGTTTTCCCCGTCACACTCTCTTGCCTCCACTGTCATAATATTATTACTTTCTTGCCTCCACTGTCATAATATTATTACCTTTATCAGTTTAGGAAGTCCTTTTTTGCCTCTTTGGATAATTTTTCTTTTTTCTTTCCTTCTTTTTTGTGACGTCGCTTTTGCACATCAACCACGTACTCATTTTATCTTCCTCTTCCCACTCACTGCCACAAATTTATCGCCAAACGTGCGTCATTCTCATTTTCTTTCAACGCATCATCATCGTCACCTCGATATAGTAATTTCCGGTGGCTGGCTATGATGACAGTCACTACATCACCAACATGACCCCGCGTCCTCATCACGCAACCATGGTATTCACTTACACTTTATGGCGACACTGCTGCGCCGCTCCACCACAGCCAGTGTCGCCCCTCACGCTAGTTATAATCTCTCTCATTGACTATGGGACAAGCACGCATCAGGTACAATCACGGTGTGCAAAAGGAATGGCTACCAATTACGAGATCCGCAGCATTTATTCACACGTAAAACGGTGGTAATTTTCCGTGTGTTTGTATGTGTTTCCTTATGTGGGTCAGGTGTTCTGTGTGTTCGTGTATGTCTCAACTGTGTTCATGTATCTATATGGATTTTTTTTTTTTATCTTTTTTTTTTTTTTTTAGTGTGTGTGTTGAATATTTCCCACGTTTTAGATGTGTTTAATGTGCTTAATGAAAGAGCGACTTGTTGGAGCGTGCTAGTTACTGGAATTGTGATGAGTGCTGCATTTGTAGTCAATAAAACATCTATCTACCTATCTATCTCTTACTGAACACCACACATCCCGTTCGTTGCAATGTCCAGCAATCCACAGAACTAAAGGCACATACAAAATATTTTAAAAGCACCTACGTATGAATGAAATGAAGGACCGAAAGAGGTTCCCAGTGTCTGACCTATATACTCTTGTAAGGTGGCTCTAAAACAAAAGGAAATAACTGAGAGTGATTTGTGATTAAAAGAAGATATGCCAAATAGCAGAAAACTGTTAATATCACTGGTCTCATCTACCCAGTTAACATTAAACCTGACCCAAATTACCAATCATCATTTGTGACACTGATAGCAAGGAAATATAAAAATCCAAACGGAAATTGTAACTTTCAGGTTTTCAAGGAGCAGATCAGTTATGTAAAGCAAACATGTAAATTGTCAGTACAGACCGTGCTATTATTACTGTTTCTCTTCCATTCACTATTGTTAAGTGTATACAAAGTTTAATTTAGATTTTTGGTTGATATATGCAGTGATTCGAAAGAGGAGTATCAAGATGCCTTCGAAACAAAACTTGACTTTTTTTTCATTTAATTTAGTCTTATTATGTCAGACATCAGTATGCTAAACCTTTTTGTTACTTCGTGTTGAGTTTACAGGAGATTTCATTAAGATTTTTTTTTTTTTTTTGTGGAATATTCAGTGTTTCAAAAGAGGAGTATCACAAAATCCCAGAAACAGCACTGGTTCATTATTTTTTTTTTAATATCATATAACTATTTATCCAAGTGCAGTATAATGTTTTTTTTTCTTCTTTATTTTGCATCCTCAGACTCCTTAACAAGCAAAAACTAAATAAATAAAATGAAAAAAAAATGTAAGGATTGATGCACATTACTTAAAACCTGTCAGTGCTGCAAAATAGGTCTTGAATAGAAATAGAAGAGACTGTCCCGGTTGAAAAGCAGTGATTACAGAAAACGTGTACATTAGGAGCAAGAAAGGCACAGTCCAGGAATGCATCGCCACTTCTACCTCGCTCTTTTTCACACGAGTCGAAATTTAAGAGATCACGTTATTTTTCCGGTGTGGTTATCGATCACTCCGCGCTGGTTGGTGTAAAAACGTGACACAGACAGACAGACAGACAGACAGACAGACAGACAAACGGAAAAATAAAGTAAAATAAAAACAAAGCTCAACGTGGAACAAGACCAGGAGGAGGAGAGAAAGAGAGAGAGTGGGAATCAAGTGAGGGAAGGATACCAATAAGAGTTGGGGATGGGTGTGGTAAGGAGGAGAGGGTGGGGCGGGGAGGGAGGGGGCACTGCAGTCACGCACGGCCTGCCGCCCTAACAAGGCACAGGGCGGGGAGCTGATAAGTGCCACTATCATCAACACCTGACTCCCGCTTCGCTGAAAATAAGAGTTTGCGTGATGGCCGACATCTCATTGATTTTGCTTGAACTTTTACTCTCTTCAAGTATTTATTCCGCTGCGCTAATGTCTTGGTAACCCTTTGAAATCCAATTCTTCGATATCATCAGCCATTTCAACGAGAAAAGTGCAGTTTTTTGTTACAGTAAAAAATGCGTAATGCTCGAAGACTCCTCGTTCCAGTTTTTGCTTGACCACCTCGAGATAAGCAGGCGAGTGTAAGTGAAGTGGCTGATCGTCAGATGATGCTGGAACACGAGCAGAACTAGACAAAGAAAACAAAACTTTGATGTCATCGGAGAAATTATTTTTGCTAGAAGTCCTGTCACCTGGGAACTTAGTACAGGTATCTCCCAGGTAACTACAAAGTGTCGGACGTTAAGGAAAAGTGACTTTTTGTGTAATGTCACTGTCAGCTGCCAGATGTGAGTGAGGCAGCTTGAGGACACTTTACCCAGCAATCTTGTATCACCACCACCACCACCATTACCTCTCCTTCATCCCTCACAATTACGTCTGTGATGGAGTATTTTCATTGTGTCACATCAGAGGAGGATTCTTTTTCGGAATTATCTAAACGTTATTTAAGCGCGTTGGATAGTAATGGTTCTCTTCCCAAATCCACATTCCTGGCATAAAAGTAATGGGAGAGGAAAGGAAAAGAAAAGGTAGACAAACAAACAGACAAGCAAATCTACAGACAGAACACGTGCTGATACTAATAAGACTTTTTTTTTTTTGCTTTGTTTGCCATTAATTCCACAGTCATGACTTTTCGGAATTATCTTGTACCTTGTATCATACTATACTTAAACAAGGGGACCAACTTTGACGACAATGCACTTAACTAGTGTTACATATAATTCCCAAAAAGACATTCACATTCATCTAAAAAAATACAGTCATCCAAAATTTCCCCGTGCTCATCCATTCTACTCTCCCAAACACCTCTTACTCATCCAAACATCGGACTACTCATCCAGAAAACTCATATTCTTAAATAAAAAAAAAATCACAGTAACCCAAAAACACTCATACTCACGCAAAACCTGTCGTTGACATTAAAAGCCAATCACACTCACTCAAAAAAACAATCATACTCATCCAAAACTCTTCCAAAAACTCTCGTATTCGTTCAAAAACCCTCGTACTCATTGAAAAAAAAAGCTGTCGTACCCATCCAAAACCCCACGAACTCTTCCAAAAACCTTCGTACTCGTTCAAAAACCATCGTACTCATTAAAAAAAAACGTCGTACTCATTCAAAACCCCACGAACTCTTCCAAAAACCTTCGTACTCGTTCAAAAACCATCGTACTCATTAAAAAAAAAACGTCGTACTCATTCAAAACCCCACGAACTCTTCCAAAAAACCCTTGTACTCGTTCAAAAACCATCGTACTCATTAAAAAACCGTCGTACTCATCCAAAACACCACGTAATCACCCACAAACCATCGTACTCCTTCATAAACAGTCGTACTCATCGGAAAACTATTGTACTCATCGGGAAACAATCGTTCTCAGCCATAAATCCATCTCATTCATAAAAAAAAGCATCGTACTCATTAGAAAAACTATCGTACACATTCAAAAACAATGGTCGCGTTCAGGAACACGCACCACATAAACTCAGTACGTAATATTTGCAATGCATTCCAGTCAGTGCTGAAGTTCCTCTCACAAAGTTAATTCATCCGCTGTCGAAAAAATAAATCAATTCTGCACAAACTCCGGTGAACCACACACGCACACACATACACACACACACAGAGAGAGAGAGAGAGAGAGAGAGAGAGAGAGAGGAGAGAGAGAGAGAGAGAGAGAGAGAGAGAGAGAGAGAGAGAGAGAGAGAGAGAGAGGGGGGGGGTGGGGAGGGGGGGGGGGCGCAACACCACCACCGTGACTAACTGGGTGACTGAAAGGATAATAAATCATTGTTGGTGTACTATTGACATCTGATTCTCCCCGTCTGTCTGTCTGTCTGTCTGTCTGCGTATCTGGCTGTCTGTTAGTAGGTCTACCTCCATTTGTCTGTTCGGTTTGGTTTTCTGACTGGCAGTTAGGCTCTCTCTCTCTCTCTCTCTCTCTCTCTCTCTCTCTCTCTCTCTCTCTCTCTGCTCCAACCACCTGCCCACCCACCCACCCACCCATCCACCCAACACACACAGCCGCCCCCCCACACACACACACACACTCACACGTGCACATCAATATTAATACATTCCCTTCACCACTACGATACAGAAAAATAAGTTGTTTCTACATTCTTCCTTCCTTTCTTCCTCCGTTCCTTTCTTTCTTTCCTCCTTCCTTCCTTCCTTCCGTTCTTTCTTTCTTTACTCTTTCATCCTTTCCTTCCTTTCTTCCTTCCTTCCTTCCTTCCCTCCGTGGTGGCGTGACAGAGCGGCGCGGCGAGAACAAAGCCAGGCTCGCCACACCAAACCAGATCAAAGACAGACGAAGGGAGGGAGGGAAGGAGGAAGGCAAAGTATTTCTAATTATTCGTCCTTCTCCCATTCCTGTTTCGATTTTTTTTTTTAGGAGAGAAAGAGGAAGGAAGGAACAGAGTGAGAGGGAGATCAAACAAAGGAAATAAAAAAAAAGAGGCTAAGAAAAAAGAATGGAATGTATCTTTTTATTATAATTATGTATAAAAAATGGTTTCCTAGTGTGTTGGTTGGAGAAGGTGGTCTCTCTCTCTCCTCTCTCTCTCTCTCTCTCTCTCTCTCTCTCTCTCTCTCTCTCTCTCTCTCTCTCTCTCTCTCTCTCTCTCTCTCTCTCTCTCTGTGTGTGTCTGTGTGTGTGTGTGTGTGTGTGTGTGTGTGTGTGTCTGTGTGTGTGTGTCTGTGTGTGTGTGTGTGTGTGTGTGTGTGTGTGTGTGTGTGTGTGTGTGTGTGTGTGTGTGTGTGTGTGTGTGTGTGTGTATTTATCCATCTATTCAACTAATTTCACTTCTTTCTGCATTTCCTCTTTTACATTTACATTTTTACACTCACATAAACATTTCTCTCCTTTTCCTACCGCCTCTCCTCCCACCCACCCAACACCTGCCTGCCTTCCTCACCTCGAGTCACCACCCCTGCCTCCCCGGCCCGCCTCCTTGCTTGATAGGTCAGCTTATAATGACAGGCTCGCGTGAGACACAAACCCAGTGTGCCTTGGTCATAGTTGGCAGCGGAAAGAATGAGAGGTGAAGGTGCCTGGGGTGGAGGGAAGGTGAGACAGGGGTGAAGAAAAGGGTGCTAAGGTGACAGAAGGGAGGTAGAGTGTTAGGGGAAGGTTTTAAGATGTATAAAGGGAGAATAAAGGGAAAAGGGTTGAAGGGAAGGTGAATCAAAAGTGAAGACAAGAGTGACTGAAGGAAGAGAGGTGTAAGAGAAAAGTTTTAAGGTATATGAAGGGAGAGTAAAGGTAAAAGGAATGTTAAGGAGGAGAAAATGTTATAAAGGCAAGTAACGCTGGTTTTCGTAGTAAAATTCATGTAGGAATAGACAGTACAACATAAACTGTAGCAAATAGATGTCCATATCTCTTTACATATTCGTGTAAATGAAACACACACACACACACACACACACACACACACACACACACAGAGCAAATATAGTTCACCGGTTTATGACTATCCAAAATGTAGAAACTGACCCAGATCACAGGCTAACCACAGTCATTAGCGAGGCTCAAGGTGTCTCTTGTCGTGTCTTATTGTTTGCAGAAATCGAGCACAGTCGCTCCGGGCTCGTCTGCTTCCATTCTTTTTTTCCTATTCAATTTGTGAGCGTCACCAGACCGCCCGCCTTTCTCCTCCCTGCGGTAATTTTCTCTTGGTGTGGGTCCGTATTTGTGTGTGTGTGTGTGTGTGTGTGTGTGTGTGTGTGTGTGTGTGTGTGTGTGTGTGTGTGTGTGTGTGTGTGTGTGTGTGATGATTTGTCTTCTATGTATGTTTGTGGATTGGACTCACTCTCTCTCTCTCTCTCTCTCTCTCTCTCTCTCTCTCTCTCTCTCTCTCTCTCTCTCTCTCTCTCTCTCTCTCTCTCTCTCTCTCTCTCTCTCTCTCTCTCTCTCTCCACACGCGGCCCCCAGCGGTGATAATATCCGGTGATATATTTGCTGCTAATGTCTGTGTCAGTGACGAACAGCGGCGTCCAGTGAGCCCGCCCCGACCATCACTCCGCCACTCCCTCCTCCTCTCACCCACTCTCCCCTCTCCCTTCATCACACCGAATAACTCCCCAGCCCCTCCACCCCTAATCCTGAACTCCCAAACCCCCATCAGTTCGCTTCCTGCAAGCTGCCGGTGGAAAATGTGGAGAGGAAAGGAATAACGGAAGCCTTGTTACTTATCAACCCATTTATCTTTTCAAGGGAGTGGAAGTGTGAGGAAATATACGGATCCTGCGCGGGGAAGCATTAATACAAGTGTAAAGGAGAGGAGTTATGGAAATGGTCAACCGTCATGTTTCTCCTGGGGATGTTACGTAGTGGGCGTGTTGGAGTCAGTGCTAGTCAGTTTTGGGATTGGTCAGTTTTAGCCAGGGTTTCCGAGTGTTAAGTGTCAGTGTTAGTAGATATGTTTGGGTGAGTGGTGGACAAAGTTAGCGGGATGTTTGTATGGGTGTTGGTAAGTGTTAGTGGAAATGCTTGAATGATACTTAGAGTTTGCGAATGTTTAAGTGGTAGTCAATGATAGCAGATGTTTGTTGGTCAGTGTTAACAGGGATGTTTTGAGTCCTGGTCAGTGTTAGAAGGAATGTTCAAGTGCTGTGCTGGTCAGTGAAAAAGGATGTTTGTTGGTCAGTGTTAGAGGAGATATAATGAGTGCTGGTCAGTTATACCAGAATTAAGCAAACCGATTTATTCAGTCAGCCGATCGCATCAAGTTACGAATTGGAAACAGAGACACAGGAATATCTCCAGAGTAAATGAGACTTTACTAAGGTACGTAGAGATTATAACACTGCTCCCTTGCTCACGTAAATAGTGAATAGACAGATGGTCATATAGGTAAACAGAAAAATAAATAAATGGATAAATAGACATAATGATTGATAGATAGATAGAATGATGGAATAATAAAGAGATGTGGACAATATATGTACATCATTCATTGGCAACGGCACAATACAGATATACATAGATAGATAGATAGACAGACAGATAAATAGATACATACATACACACATACATACATGGATTAAATGACAGACAGATACAAACGATCTGCACATAATTCATTGACCAAAGTACTATTACAAAGTCATACACACAAAAGCGTTACTGCTCCCTTCAATGACACTCGTCTGGCCACAAGGCGGCTCAGACACCCTAGAAATGCAGCCAGACGTCATTACATCCTTGCAGTTTCACCACTAAACCCCGAAAGAAGCCAATGAGGGAGTGAGTGAAGTGAGTGAACTGAGAGCGTGCAGTCACCTCGTCCACCACTCCTGGCGTGATACTGAAACACGGCAGGATATAGTGACTGGTGCGTGGTGTGTGTGCAAAGGACAGGTTGAATGGACGTATGTGTATGTGTGTGTATGTGTGTATTCATCACCTAACACGTACATATGTATAAAACACACAAAATCACATCCATACGGAAATGCGTGCGGCAGTCAGTCAGCTCTGGGATTAAAGTTTCGAGGCGTGGTTCAGCTGGTTGAGCGATTGAATTTATGTCATGATTTCCATCCGCAGTGGGAAAAAAATACGGATTTCACGCCCTTTGCCGACTAATGCATCCCTGTTTGCTTGATGTGCATATTAAACTTTGTGTGTGTGTGTGTGTGTGTGTGGTGTGTGTGTGTGTGTGTGTGTGTGTGTGTGTGTGTGCGCACATTTTAAACTCAAATTTTCATGACTTTCTTTATAAATTCACGTATACTGCTTGCACACACCACCACTTCCCCAGGTGATGCATTCCTCTGATCTCTTGCTTTATTCAGAAAATTGTGTTTCTGCACATCGTTATCTCCTCTTGCCTTGCCAAGTTTCTTGCTGTGTCCTCTTGAAGTTGGGTTTCCTGGTTCACTCAGTGCTTCTTCATGTAACTTTCTCCTGCTCTTTCTATTTCCTTCTTCTTTCTTTCTTAACATATGTATACAGTAATCTTATTTTCTCTTCTTTCATAAAGTTTGGGTAGTTCTAAATGTGTGTGTGTGTGTGTGTGTGTGTGTGTGTGTGTGTGTGTGTGTGTGTGTGTGTGTGTGTGTGTGTGTGTGTGTGTGTGTGTGTGTGTGTGTGTGTGTGTGTGTGTGTGTGTGTAAATTTTGTTCGTTTATCTTTCTGTTCTCAGGTTTAATGTTTTTCTTCACAAAGGCAGGCAGTGATGAGTTGCTCTTATTTTAAAGTTTACAAATGAAACTTGCTCTTACAATTGTCCAAGATTTATATTTCCTGCACAGAATGAGGCTGTAGGATGCAGGTTTTCCCAACTCCTGCTGAGCCCATTTGTATCTAATGAGTTATATTTAAGATCATTTTCTTCTTATGTATTTATATATTATTATTATGTTACGTACAAAGATAGCGATGACATTATTTCTCTCTCTCTCTCTCTCTCTCTCTCTCTCTCTCTCTCTCTCTCTCTCTCTCTCTCTCTCTCTCTCTCTCTCTCTCTCTCTCTCTCTCTCTCTCTCTCTCTCTCTCTCTCTCTCTCTCTCTCTCTCTCTCTCTGAAACATGAGCACTGAATAAACAAAGTAACAAGACAATGAACGAAAACCGGAAGGAAAAACAACAAGGAAAAAGTTGCTAAGAACAAGTAAGTGACATTGATGATAATTCCTGCAACCAGACTGATAAGAGGTTAATAGCCAAGCCGAACAAAAGAAGCATTAAACAATTACTGGGTGCGACCAAAGAGGAGACAACACAATATTCGTATACATTACATTACATTTGTTCTGATTCTTCTGCGGGTAGTAGTAGTGTCAAGTTAATTATGGTAATGGTGTGGCGGTTAATGTTTTGTTGCCTCCTGCTGTGTTCATGGGGCTATATGACCTTATTCACCATGTAATGTCAATTAGTAAGTCAGTGAATGAATGAATCTGTCGGTCAGTAAGTCAGTCAGTCAGTCAATCAATCTTGTTGCTATATCTACATAGAGTGACGGCACTATGGGAGTTATGGGTAAACGGTTGACGAGGCTGAATTAGTGCCAGTATATAAAACTTGAATGCATTATGTGGCAAAAAGATAAATGAAAAACAAAAAAATAAATAAAAAGAAAGAAAGAAAACAAAATAACGACACCGATGAAATTTACGAAAGACTTCTACATGATTCGACGCGATCTCTCCTACCAAAATAAAATTACCGAGTGCAAAGACCGAACTCTCGAGTCAGGAGCCATCTACCGCCAGCTGAGTACTGCACGCCACCAAGCCACCTGAACCCTGACTTTGAGCCACTGGACCGTGAGAGGAATGGTTGCTGATGACAAAAATGCAACACACACTCGTAACATCATCACGGTGACTCCCAACCAAGCGCGACAAAGCTGAAATGAGTTTTGATGGTAGGTTTTAATCCACTTTGGTAGTATAAGTTGATTAAAACGTACAATTTTTACTTTTTTTTATATCATAATAGTGTTCTTTCGGGCGCTTCCGTAAGGGGGTCGCACTTGTCTGTCTTTCGTGTCTTGTACAACCCATCACTCTCATGCCTTCCTTCAGTGCGTCCCTTTAACTTATCTATTGTCTTCCTCTCTTCCTCCTACCTGCTGTGTTCATATCTTGCCTATCATCCTCCTCCCCACGTACTCCTCAGCTTTCCTCTGCACGTGGCCACACCACCTCAGTCTCGCCTCCCCAATGTTGTTCCTAAACTGAAGTACGTACACTGTCCTTCTATTATATTCACTTCTCATTTTCCCAGCGCATGACGTTATTACAATAAATTTTGTTAATATAAGAGGAAATATCAATTACTGTTAAAGTTTTTTTATATGAAGTCAATTGCGCGAGTTCAGTTAACTTAAGTGGAGCTATGAACAATATTTTTGACGTCATTATAGTAAATTATTTTTGAATAATCACATCAATGTACTTTAAAATGTAAAATTTACATTTTTTTTTTTCAAGCATTAGATTGAACTTCATCAACATAATCAGAACTCTTTACTATATGATGAATAGTTTTTTTCTTTGATAACGGATCATTAGAGAGAATTTGGGTACAGATCATTGCAGAGAATTTCGTTAGCACACAGTGACCTCTCAATCAGTTGCCATCCTGCAGCGGCATTAAAACCTGAACATGCAAAGTATTTTCTCACGTGATTACTCAAGACCCGCCATTGTGTGTGGGAAGGAACAGTATTGCTTATCTAAGTCCTGGTATTCCTCATGCTTATAATCTTTGCACATCCGCTCCGTCCCGTCCCCAACTTCCCTGTCAGAGAGGCAAATAATTACATTACCACAGATTTTGGCATAATTGTAAGAAAAAAAAATGATTATAAAGAAAAAGAAATTTCAATTTTAGTAGCTACTCAACCACTGCAATCATATCTATATCTGCGTTTTTTTTTTTTTTTTGTCAGGAAGACAGGCCTAGGGCGAGAAAATGGATAAAATTCCAGAGTCAGGAGCAATGGAATCAAACAGTAGGTGATTTTATGCTGTTGAAAAATTCTAATGTCTGACAGTCCTGTGCTGACAAGTCTCCTTATTAAAAAAAAAAAAAATGTTATCTATGATCTGGTCGTCTTGACGCCAGTAATTTCGAATCAGTCACTTCCTGCAGATGAAGACAAGTGAGGGACAGTCTGTCAATCAAAGAACTTGAAGCTGAGGCAAATCGGGAAACACAGTTTGAGTGAGTACAACAGCTAACTTACTACTGACCATGACTGCATATTTCGCATCAAGGCTTGCACTTTACAAACAATATTTCCATACAGTCATTCATCCCCCGTGAAGGGACGGGTGAGGCCAAATAACGTACAACAAGCCGGTGTTTGCTAGGTATCATTTTCAACTACTCTAACAAACCATCAAGAGTAAGTTTGTTTAATTTTAAAGCAGACTCTGTTTTCAGCGCACCGCCACACTAGTCAGTCAGTCAGTCCGGGAGAAAGAACCACCGCTAGCCTGCACTACACTACCCTGACCTGCACCGCGCCTCTCCTCTCCTCGCCTCGCCTCGCCTCGCCTCGCCGCCGCGCTCATCAGGTAAATACCAACCATTGTGCTGTTATAGTTTCCCGGGACAAAACAACAACGCCGGCATGCATGGATGGCCGAGGCGCTTGTATGACGAGCGACAACGGAAGGTGGAAAAAAAAAATAAAATAAATAAAACAACAACAACAGTACCGGTTTTATTCATTCACTTTATAAAAAAATAAAAATAAAAAGTTTTCCATAACACGAGTTTTCTGCAAAAATATGAAGCGAGTCGACCATTTGCCTCGCTCGCAGTTGGCGGAACTTTGGCGTTTTTAGCGGAATTCCCGACCACCGCTGTTTTTACCGCCAATTCTCGCCGTCTCGCCAAACACCCCAAATAACTTTATTCTATTTATTTAGTCACGTTTTTTTTTTCTTTTTTTTTCGATGCAAGGTGTGTGTGTGTGTGTGTGTGTGTGTGTGTGTGTGTGTGTGTGTGTGTGTGTGTGTGTGTGTGTGTGTGTGTGTGTGTGTGTGTGTGTGTGTGTGTGTGTGTGTGTGTGTGTGTGTGTGTGTGTGTGTTTGTGTATTTCAGGGTTCGTTTCATAGCACTTCGGTCTTATAATGCATTACTGTCTGCCTGTCTGTCTGTGTATGTTTTAGTCATTAATTCATTCATTCTGTCAATCGTCTATTTGTCTGTTTACATGTCTTTTTTTTTCTGTCTATCCGTGCGTCTGTCCGTGTATACTCGTACAGTATGCCTGTTTGCTTGATTTTGTATTTAATTGTACCTGTCAGTGTGGGTTTGGCCTTCTGTATATGCGTCTATATCTGTTTCCATGTGTCTACTTGTGGAGTTTTTGTCGAAGTTTCCACTATCTGTGTGTTTGTGTATATATTCTTGTGTGTTTGTCCTTATTTGCGCGCGTGTTTGTGCTTCTGTTTGAGTGATGCTTCTGTCTGTCTGTATGCTTGTCTCTCTTTTTGCGTATGTGTGCCTCTTGCTGTTTGTGTGTCAGTATATGTATCTCTTCTGAGTTTGCGCCCTTTCCCGTGTTTGTGTGCCTGTTTGTACGTGTGTCTACCAGTCTTGAATCAAATTAGCTCGATAGTAATGATGTAAAACTTCTGGCGGGAACTCCTTTTCTAGGGCAATTATCATTTCCCGGAAGGATAATCACCACCACCACGGTAATCAGGTATGCATGAGTGTGTGTATGAATGTCTGTATATCTACGTTTGCATGAACCATTATGTGCCCACTTATTATGTATGAATATAAATAAGGTAAATATGTAAGTATTTATGTATGTGCTTTTGTGTATGTGCTTGTATTTCATGTGGTTCGTGTCTTTCTTCTTTGTACTTTTTTTTTTTTTTATTTAAGCTTGGTACGTTTCAGGGAGTTTCTCATATGTGATTCTAAGGTCAGTAACTCTATCTGTCCATCTGTTTATCTATCTATCTATGCACGAGTAATATCTTTATCAATGCATTTCTCCTTTTTGTTTGTGTGGATTTTCTATGGATTTGTGTTTGTGTAAATGCACGTGTATTTGTCTCAAGAAGACACGTCGTCAGGTCCAGTGTGTTTCGTGTCTATAAATCGAACGGATATTAATACTGCAGACTAATGCACTTCTTTACATAAGAGTTTCGTATAGATCAAACACTGGAGGGAGTTGTCTAATACCGATTATTTGTCTGAAACTTTGTCGTACAATATAACATGTATTGGCGGACAAATGAACACACTCTGGTGACACAGTAAATGTACTGATGTCACAAAGAGGACGTTTTATCTGAATGGTGGCAAGTTTATCATCTGACGCTGGCGTAATCACTTATTGGGAAAAATGTGTTAATATGCAAGTAATACTAATTTAACCTTAACCCATCCACGCAAATAAAGAAAAAAAAAAGACGATGTAGAGAAGCATTAAACAAAGAACTACTTGGAGAGATGAGGTCAGAAATTTTGCTGGGATGGCTTAGAGTGAGGCAGTAGATAAACTGATGAGTGGGGAAAGTCGCGGGAAGCTTTTTTCCTGCATTGGATTCTTAGATGATAATAATTATGATGATGGTGGTGGTGGTGATGGTGACAACGAACCTATGCACATTAGAATAGACAGGGCAGTGGACAATACAAACTGTGACGCATCAAACCTAATCATGTGGCCTTCAGCAGCAATCATGTGTCCTAAAAATGGAATCTGCCTCGCATCGCATCTACGCCTCAGCCTTCATGTGTCCAGACCACACAAAACCCAGTATAACAAGAGACATTTAAGAAAACTCTGAATGGGAGGAATCTTCGCTTTTGTTCTCTGACGTCTCCTACTTCAGATTACCGTAGTTTATTATAAAATACCCAGCAAAGGACTGGAGGTCTACAGCTACTTACCTTTCCTTTGTGTTCCTCTACGATCTGATCCATATTCTCAAATTGGGTGTCTAATCTCCTCTGCTTTCAACAGATTTTAATGGATTTTTTTTTTTTTTTGAGACTTCCAAGGATGTTTTTTTTTTTTTTTATGGTTGTCGTCATAATCTAACAAGGACTCTGCAGTATCAATGAAGAAAACACTCTGAGAACACGTTGTTGTGATGATTTAACAAGGATTCATTAACACTAATAAGGAAAACACTCATGGCAACACGACTAATCACCAAAGTGGCCTTCAAAAATAATCCTCTTGAGACAACAAGCGTTTATAGTAAGAGTGCTGACCACTAGTTTCCGTCTCTTACCTTCGATAAATTAGTGCAGTTTATAAGAAAGTAGATAGATAAAAAAAAAATAAAATAAAAAAATATAAAAAAATAAACAAATAAAACTCGTGTTAAACAATAGATATGCTGCTGTTTTTTTTTTTGTGTGTGTGTATGTGTGAGTGTTGTGTGCGTTTTCTTCTTTGTGTTTCTTTGTGCCTCCGTGAATGACAGCTCCCGACTCCCGCGCACCATCCGCGGTTCGATTTACTGCACGTCAGACCTCATGCGGGGAAGATAACGTTAATGATTATACCAACTTACTATTTACTTATTCGCTCTAATTAACGCCACATGCTGGGTTTCCTTGTTTATCACGAATCTTCCCGCGTCGGTTCTCGCTGCGTACCGGCTGTTGTTATTGTCTCAAACAAGTTTTTACGTCCGGTCTGCGTGGCTCGGTGTGTACCATTGTCTCTGCGTGTGTGAGTGTAAAAGATATGCATCAGGGAACTCAAATTCATGAACCAGGTACTTGAGGCTTGGCTACCGCACGACTTCTGGCTTTTACTTTCACGGACTTTTACCTATGTTGGTCACTGTGGGATCCAAAAGACACCTGCGCCACGATGCTGTAGTTCAATTTTTTTTTTTTTTTTTACATTTTTACTTTTCTATGCATGAAGGAGGCGGCGTCCAAGGGAACAAAGCAGAGGGAAAGAAAGGGCACGGTAAGTTGCTGATTCCCAAAAGCACGAAAGGGATGGTACCTGCCCTACTATGTGCGTTGTCTTTCTATGAAGGTGACGGCCAAGGGTGTAAAATACGAAAAAAAAAAAAAAAATCCGTCTAGTTGCTCGTCAATCAAAAAAAAAATAAAATAAATACATAAAATAAAATCAAATAAATAAATAAATAAATAAATAAAAGGAGGAAGATATCCAGTACACCAAACTATGTAAATGTAAGTATTGTACTGTATGCATTAATATAAATTTATATATTATAATAAGGAGAGGAAAGAGGAAGGAAATAATTATAATAATAACAACGATAATAATAATAATAATAATAATAATAATAATAATAATAAAAATAATAATAATAATAATAATGATAATAATAACAATAATAATAATTGTAACAACAACAACAACAACAACAACAACAACAGAAAAAGAAAAAAAAGATGACAGGAATAAAATGAAAATTTGTACAAAGCACACACACACACACACACACACACACACACACACACACACACAGGTAAAAAAAAAAACGAAGAATAACACGAAATAAAGAATGGAATTTGAGAAGACAAAAAAAAAGTAAAAGTATAATTAAATAAAAATAATAGAAGAAAATACATTTACTTAGAAAATGTAGAATACAGGGAGAAACTTAAGCAAATGCGTATGATAAATGTGAAAAACAGAGAGAGAGAGAGAGAGAGAGAGAGAGAGAGAGAGAGAGAGAGAGAGAGAGAGAGAGAGAGAGAGAGAGAGAGAGAGAGAGAGAGAGAGACTGATACAGAAAAAGAGAAACAGACAAACAGAGACAGAAAATCATAGTCTTTAAACACAATTGCTCCAGTTTTTATTCATGTTTGTTTTTTATGGTATATATTGTCTGTCTGTCCACCTGCCTATCTGAGTTTGGTGGTCCGAATCATTCTCTCTCTCTCTCTCTCTCTCTCTCTCTCTCTCTCTCTCTCTCTCTCTCTCTCTCTCTCTCGAAATGTATATTCTTATCAAATGCGCTAAAAGTAGCTAATTCTGCCGAAATTCACTGTGAAAAAAAAAAAAAAAACATCAAGCGCTACCCAGGAATAGAGTAACTAGTCAGTGAGAGTCAATCGACAAAGTGCAGGAAAATGTTGGAAAATAAGATAACGAATGAAAAGAATTCGACAGTTTAGCCAACACCTAACTTTTTTTTTTTTTCCAGCTGAACTAAGGCTGGCTCTCTAGAAAACTGTCCAGGTCTATGAAACTCTTGAGGCGGGCGGCCTTTCCTTGTGGCAGGAAAAGCGGGGGAGGTTGTTTTCCCTGCCGGCATTTTTCTTCTGAGCGTTGTGCAATGCTGCAAGAGAACCATATAAAAAAAATACGCTCGTGTGATGACGTGCATTTTTTAAACTCTCCCGCACGGCCATTCCGTTTCACGTAAAACAATGTTCAAGAATACTGAGAACGGGCAGAACAATGACCACAGCTCTGCTAGATTATAGACCTCCAAACATGGCTGAAAGCAATTCGGGTACTCGCATCTTTAGCAGCTAATATCTCAGGAGCGAGTGATTTCCCAGTATACCGGATACTATATTGCACTAAGTGACCAAAACACAGCTAATTACACTACATTTTAACTTCAAGCGAAAAGACTAGCTTTACCTTAATAATATCAATAGTAGTAGTAGTAGTAGTAGTAGTAGTAGTAGTAGTAGTGGTAGTGGTGGTTGCGGTGATGGTGGTGGTGGTTGCGGTGATAGTAGTGGTGGTAGTGGTGGTGATGGTAGTGGTAGTGGTTGATGGTGGTAGGGGGTGGTAGTGTTAGTACGTAATGGTGGCGTTAGTGGTGGTGGCGGCGGTGGTGGTGGTGGTGGTGGTGGTGGTGGGCGGCGCCTCGGGAGGTGCATGGAGACCGGGGACTGCTGGATCATCGTGGCGTAGTAATGGTGTTTACTTTGCTAATTCAGTTTCAGTGTAACATACTTCCTAAACCTGTCGTTGTCCGGCTCGTATATTACGCCGCCAGAAGATTAACAAGAACTGGCGATGTTGGGTTAAGCGATTTTTCCTTACCGTAAAATACAGCACGATATTGTTTTAGTTATGCACAAATTATATACTCTTCTAATGACAATGATAAACATGTGAAAATATTACACATGAAATAAAAAGTGTGTGTCTTTAATAGAGACGTTGCTGCATTTCGTTGCGAACTATTACGGAGCTGAGAAAGGTCTCCGCGTGTGTGACCGTATTCTCAAATGTTTCGTTGCCTTATCTCAGCTTTTCCCGAGCTTTAGTTGAAGTCATTAGCATTTTCAGGAGTGACTGTCATTCTTCTGATAGTTTAACATGGACTCTACTTCATCAATGGGGAAAAACACTCATGAGAAACCAATTTATTGTCCTCGTGGCCTTCAAAAATATCTAAAATGTCCAAATCGTTAGAGAACACCAGCTTTAAGGCGGCACAGGCAGAGGGGGACGGGGAAGGCAAGTATAGAAAATTGAAGTGGACAAAACTTGGCAGCTGCACAAATGATCAAGTGATAGCTACTGTGCATAGCTGTTTCTTTAGGAAGGATAGGATAAGGATAGGTTATGAGCAATCAGAAGGGGGAGAGAGAGAGAGAGAGAGAGAGAGAGAGAGAGAGAGAGAGAGAGAGAGAGAGAGAGAGAGAGAATCATAACAGCAGATACTACAACATATACTACTGCAATAATAAAACAACAACAACAATAATAAAACATCCACCCAACACCATCACCGGTGTGAGCAGCAAGGGAGGGGGGGAGAGGGAGGCAGCGGGCGTGGTGGCGTGCAGGACTTGTGGGCGTGAAGGAGAACTTGATCGTATCGGCTCGTTTCCGGTTCAACAACGCAGGTGTGTGTGTGTGTGTGTGTGTGTGTGTGTGTGTGTGTGTGTGTGTGTGTGTGTGGGCGCGCGCGCGCGCGTGCGTGTGTGTGTCAGTAAGAAGCCTACTTCCTTGCTAAGTTCTCCAGCTCCATGGTGTGCAGACTATAGCTACCAAACACGGTGCTCAACTTTTTATCACAAATGCCTCGGGTAAGAGCTGCAGCATGCATAACGATACAGGCAATGGATCACAGGAGGCAAGAAGCAGGGGTCCTTGTCACGTAACCCGACCTAAGTACCTCATACGTGAAGGCATGTCAGTAGTGTAAAAATCACCATTCTCATCACGAGTCTGGCACGTTAAAAGCCTTTCGTACATTGTTTTTCGCCACATTACACTTTCTAAATCAGATCTTCGCAACACTGCAGAGTACAGAAGTGTAGCACTGAAACTAACAGGCGCAATTAGCTGTAATAACTTCATAACAAAGGTGAAGCCACAGGTGTGAAAGGCTGGTTTTTGTGCTGCGTGTTGTTCTTGGCGGACCACCACGTGCCGGATACCTCATGCCCGCGCGAGGAACAGCTGTAAAGCCGCTGGAGCAGGTGTGTGACGCCACGCCTTGCCTTCACCCACCTTGCCCTGCCCTGCTACGCCTTGCCTTAGCTTCCCTTGCCTTGTCTCACCTTGCCCTGACTTCCTTTCCTTTCCCCTTCCTTTTCTTTCCTTGTCTTGTCTTATCCTGCCTTGTCTTGTCTTGTCTTGCCCTGTCCGGCCACTCTCTCTCTCTCACTCTGTCAATGGTGTGTGGTGTTCTAAAGGTTGGGAAGGTCGGTGCTTTAGAGTGTGGTGAGGGATGTGTTATGGTGTACGTTGAAGGGAAGGAAATGATATGTAGTGTGTTGTGTATATATGTAGTGTGTTCTGCGTGGTTCGTGTGTGTGTGTGTGTGTGTGTGTGTGTGTGTGTGTGTGTGTGTGTGTGTGTGTGTGTGTGTGTTTTGCGAGTGCGTGATGCGTGAGTGGAATGGTTCCTTACGCGTTGTGTGTTGTGGAATTGGTTACTTGTGGCTCGGTGGTACTTGTGGTGTGTGGTGGGCGACTCGTTATGTGCGGAGTGTGGTGGTGGTGCGGAAATTGTGTGACGTTTTTGTTGCAGACGTTAACACGCCTTGTTGGTGACGGTGATGGGAGGCGAGGATTTGACTTCGTGTTTTATGTGTGCATTGTGTATATTGTGGGTGCGTGTGTATGTGTGTGTGTGTGTGTGTTTATACAAAAGACATCGAACTCGCTTCCCTCTCACTCTTAACATTCATATTACATCTAGATACATCAGTAATTAGTTGCTGCGGTATCTCACAAACGAGAATGTTCAGAGACAGAAAGAGCGATAGAGAAAGCGAGAAGTCGGCACAGGAAGAAAAACAATAACTCTTGCGAATAATAATGAACAAGACAGAAAATAATCAGACACTAGTTTCGGTTTGGTTGAAATACAAGCAATTTGCCGCCGGTTACAGCGTTCAACAAAGGAGAAAATGTGTATGTTTAGTATCAGGCGAGAGCAGGATCCGGCCCTGAGTGACGGCCACGGCCCCAGGCGCTACACTTCCGGCCCAGACGCCTTACCGGCCGCTGCCCGCTCAGGGGGGAGCACTCACTACCCGGGAGAAGGCAGGAGGGCAGGGGGAGGGGCCACACTTGTCACACTGGTTCCCCACCACCTGCCTCCTCCCCCACGCCACTGGCAGCCTGGTGGTGGTGGTGGTGGTGGTGGTGGTGTAGCTGCTCCCGCTCCTCACCACATGTCTTGCCTAGTGTGTCCCTGAGTCGATCTTACGTGCCTGTCTGTCTTTGCCGGTTTCCAAATTCTCCCTACCTGTCTCCCACACGTCCCAGTCTATCCCACACACCAGGCTATCTTCTTCCTACACATCCTAGCCTCCCTCCTACTACTCGCAGCTTCCTTACCACATATCCCAGCCTCCCTCCCACACTCCCATAATTACAGTCTCATCCCACACTCCAGTTCCCCCGCTCACATGCCAGGCTCCCTCCCATACATCTCAGCCTCCCTCCCATTTACACTCCCAGCCTCTCCCATGCACCCTAGCTACCCTCCCACACTCCTCTGCCTCCCATACACCCTCCAAGCCTCCCTCCCACACATCAGTCTCCCTTCCACACACCCCCGTTTCCTTCATACTCCTAAGTATCATAGCATCCTTTTCATACACCTCTGCCTCTCTTCCACACATCCTAGCATTACCCTCACGCTCCTATACCGCCCAATCTCTCATTCATTCTGATCTCCCACCTACACACCCTGGCCTAACCCACACCTCACACTCATATTCACTCCAGCCTCTCTGACAGACATTTTAACCTCCCTCCCACACACGACCGCCTCCCCCCACACACCTCTTATAACGGGCAAGAAATTATACGCTATGGACATTAACGTTTCAGAATCTAGGCTCAGGAAAAATTTGCATACTATGAAGAAGTTCACCTGACATTATAACCTTTCAATGTAAATCGTGTAAAGCATTCCAGCCGGCGCGTATCAACTCCTGCCCATGGTGATCGTTAGCTTATCAATCACGGTATGGATTACAGTAATCTATCGGACGTCCGCCAATTGCTCCCTGGTAAAAGCTATGCTGGTTGCTGCTTCATAGACTGGCCAGTATCATTTTCAAGGGAGAGGCGAGGCAGTGAATGAATGTGGGCGACGAATGAAAGCGGTTCGGGTGTTACACTAATTCAGTTCTGGTTCAAAGCAATGCGACCTTTCCTGACACTTTTTTTTTACTGTGATGGCTGAAGTGTACGACAATTAGACGCACTTTCACACTTACGGGAATACTGTTTATTTTTACGGTTTAGGATTTAAGCCTCGTTGCATGACTTACTTCAATTCGTCGAAAAATATCAAGTTAAGATTGTTGCTGCCTATCTTGCCGTCGAAAGAGAAAAACTGTTGATCAGCAATCACAATGAATCTCACGTAGAGACTAACCTACTTGACTATGAACGGTGCGCCATTAATACAAATTTGCTCCCTTGATAAGACAGGTGGATGATAAAGAGCACAAGAATACCTCACCTGCACATTACGTATCTCAGGCGCGCTCAACTTGGAAGGCGAATTATGAGGGAAATCTACCACGATACCAAATGTGGAAAGCTTTTTTATTTTTTTGCACTACATGAAAGGAATTTTCCTCATTAAGTAACAGCAGTAAGTGTAGTATTAGTATTAGTATTAGTAGTAGTAGTAGTAGTAGTAGTAAATACCAGTAAAATAGTAAAAGCAGAGTGAAATAACACTACTACTACTACTACTATTACTACTACTACTACTACTACTACTACTACTACCACTACTACTAAGAAGAAGAAGAAAAAGAAGAAGAAGAAAGAAGAAAGAAGAAGAAAAGAATGATGATAACAATAAGAATAATAATACTAATAACATCAATCTCTACAGCAAAAAAATATCTTCTCACTGTCAGAATAAAAACGTAATAAAGAAAATTATCATGTGTTCAAGTTATTTTGATATTTGTTATTACTGTTATGTATAATGGAGTTGTAAAAAAATAATACCAACAAACACGTGCCTCATTACAATTGTCAATTCAACATTACATCTAATTTATGGTAAAAAAAAAAAATGATGACAAAGCAGTTTTTTTTTCCTATTATCACCCTGCATCCTTCACCTGCATCACTAGCAAGGTTAATCAGTATAATAACACACCTCCAAATACCCCTTTCACTCCTTTCTAAATCCGCTTTGTAACAATGCTTTCATAACCTCTTTTTACTTTCCATAAATCTGACCAATTTCAATCATCACTTTTTTTCTCCACCCAGTAAATGCTTATGATCTCGCCCTGAATATCTTGTCACTGACCTGAGCACCACAGCCCTTTACTTTAGTCTTCATTCTCCTCCCGTTATCACTTACCCACTCGTTCCTCTCCTCGTAGGTAACCTTTGACATAACCTTTGACAGCGACACACATCTGTCTCACCTACCGTATATGGCACAACATTATCTGCATAAATCTAATTCGAAACGGTCGATCCACATAATATCTCCACCTTTCACCAATTCCACACTCGCCCCGCCACCTCTCTTGTTATCGCCTCCATAGTAACCCCAGCACAGTCACGCCAGACAACCATGACGGCATAATGCATCGCCTCCCCTTCCGAAATGCAACCGGAAAGAATCACTGGCCACTCCGTCAGTATTAACACTTGCACCATCATTATTAGCAGGTTCTCATGGCACCACCAGCTCGCTGTCTTTACTTTATCATGGAAATTCAGTACCTCTTCTTATTTCTCTTTCGCTTCGTTTTGTGTTTTCCTTTTCATCTTCCTTAATCTTTTTTACTGTTGGGCAATGTTTTCTCTAATTCAGTATCGTTTGATGCTTCTGCTTAGGTTCGTCTTTTGTTTTTTTTGTTTTTTTTTCTCTTTAATAATTTCACCGCTACACAATTTCTTTCCCTAATCACCATTTTTTTTTCAGACTTTTGGTCGGTATTCTCTTAGTTCTTTGCCTAAAAATTGTTCTATGTTATCTCCTCTTTTTTTTTCCCATCCAAACAATTTTTTTAAAGTGCTCAGAATGTTAACAAGAGACTGCGACAGTAGTAAAAAAAGGTTAATGATAAGAAAAAAGTATTGTACTCCTCACAAGTTTCTTTGATAATGTATTCCAGAAAATAAGTTACACACACATCTCTTACTGGCCAGGGAACCACTTCATATCCATCACCAATCCGCCTAAGTGAATCAGACGCAATTTATGTGCCGCCAGGTATTCCATAGACTTCACAGATGATACTCAGTAGAATTATTCATGCCTGATATGAATAGTGACCTTTGATTTTATGCAGCGCCGCACGCACATCAATCATTTGGGAGAACCTCGACATTTTTCAAAACCTTTTAGCAATTGTTCCATAAATGATTCGGCGTAAGTCCATCAACACATTTTATTGCGTGGCGGTGCATCTCGGCCCCAGCAGGTGTTCCTCGCTTCCCTTCACGTCCAGAGTTTAATCGAGACATTTACTTTTCTTAACCTGACGTTCCCTGTGGTTCCTATCTTATACGAGTATATAATCAGATACGGCATCACATCTTATTAGAAGTTACATTTATCTGTACCTAACATTTTTTTCCCCTTGACATTACGTAAGTGGGTATCGTAAGTTTTTGCCTTCGTGATGATAATAAAAGAAGGGGAAATGTCAGGCTGGTGTATAGATAAGTTATACTATTCGTTTATATAACTGTACAATATGTCCCTTACGAATCTACAAGTCCAAGATCGATACAAGTTTTGACCTTCATGTATTCAGATTTTTTTTTTTTTTTTCGTCCGGTATACGCAAAGTGATCACTCTGTCTGTCAGTTTTCATCAGTAAGTCTCTTTCATCACTTCAGGATTTGTGCATCACATCGTGCAGGGATTTCTCAGAGGCACACGACCACGTTCCTGATCCCCGACGGGCTCTCTCTCTCTCTCTCTCTCTCTCTCTCTCTCTCTCTCTCTCTCTCTCCATAACTGTCTCATTGCAAATTTTGGTTTGGCGCAGAGGAGGAGGACGACAACAAAGACGACGACGACGATGACAAGAAGAAGAACAAGAACAAGAACAAGAAGAACAAGAAGAAGAAGAAGAAGAAGAAGGACAACGCCAGTTAAGATGAGAGCAAGGACACAGAATATAAGAACGAAAAAGGTGGATGAATCTCACTTTCTATTCCTTTTGTTATGAGTCACACCTGCTGCGTCCTCTGCACTGCCTTCGCCAAACACATGACGGCGCCACACACTCACATGGCAAGACCTCACAGCTGATCGATGGCCGCCTCAGACACTTTTTTTTTTTTTGTGTGTGTGTATGTTTGTCTGTGCGTTGTCTGAGCATAGGACCTTGTAGAAATGTGTAAATGTGCAGGTGTTATTCCCCATAAACCAAACTTTTAATCCACCTCAAACTACAACCAATACAGTGTTCGTTTATAAAAGACCTGCGCCTTAGAATACAATGTTCCATCACGTGTGAGAATGTGACACAACTCATGTATAAAGAGCACTTCTGCAGACGCTCAGGTAGTTTGGGCACTTATCAAATCATCAAATCACTATTAACAGAAGGCGAAGGGCGCGAGCAGTCTGCCTCCAACTTAGCGGTGCAAATGCAACACAAACACGATTATTAGAAAGGATATGGATGAAGCTAAACGACGCAACACAGTTATTACAAGAGGAAACTAGATCGATGGGGACGGTATTCTCTCTCTCTCTCTCTCTCTCTCTCTCTCTCTCTCTCTCTCTCTCTCTCTCTCTCTCTCTCTCTCTCTCTCTCTCTCTCTCTCTCGTTCACTCCTAGCAAGAAAGAGTAAAATTCTTATCTTCTCTCATTCATCTCCATGCAAAAGAAGAGTTTACCTTACACGTTCCCCTTCAATAACTCACTGCAACTGTTCCTAATTTTGCCTTCTTCTCACTCCATGTCCAAGTTTCACTCACAAATGCGCAAGCGAGGACCTGATTACTATTATGCTGTCTTCTTACGCCCCAAACCCTCACTTTCCCTAGACTCACTGTTAATTTTCACCCCTTCAGTCGTGCCTATGCCTTACATTACTCTCCCGGGCGCCGCCACATCCACTCAGCCATTCATCTTAGCTAAGTAACCCAAGTACTCGGGCCTTCCAACTTCCTCAGAGTGTTTGGAGTGCAGCCCCGTTGGTCTAATATACATACAGAATCCTCCATTATCTCATAAATCGTAGCTGCATATGTATTTTGCATCACCACCAGCTTCCTTCTTTCTCGCATGCACTACACCAGCCGCCGCCACCTCCTCGCTGCATCTCAATTTGATTCCTTAAGTCAGTGCAAACACGCGGAAATCGAAAGTTTTCTTTTCATGAGGATTGTGTGTGTGTCTACAGTACAGGCACGCGCCCTCACGCACACTCACGCACATAGGCACGAGAATGCACGTACAAACGTTTATACTCTCTCTCTCACACACACACACACACACACACACACACACACACACACACACACACACACACACACACACACGCACGAGAGAGAGAGAGAGAGAGAGAGAGAGAGAGAGAGAGAGAGAGAGAGAGAGAGAGAAACATCATCGACATCTCCATGCTCATAAATTTCTAATTTATTTCCTCAAATTTTTTATTTCTTTTTTATCATGCTTTTTTTTTCCTCGATAGCGGAAGGTTACGTTCTGCGTCTTCGAGAGCGTGCAATTTCGGTTTTACAAATAACGTTTAATGTGATTTGCACGAACAAACTACAATGGCTGGAGAGGAAGGGAGGCAGACAGGCCGGCGTGCCCTCAAGGGGGAGGTGGTGGCAGGGTCGGGAGTCATCAAGTAGTCAAGTACGACTGACGTTTTCTCACTGTGATGTGCACAACAAAACAAAATAACTCTTATTTGCACTTGTTCCCAACACCACACTGACTCTTCTGGCTGCTATTTTAACACTTCCCTCATACATTACGTTTTCTCTTTTTTTTTTGTTTTTGTTTTGTAATATCCATAATACATAAACAATATTGAGGTTATTGCATTCCTGCCTGTAAGTAAGAGTTTAGTTCGTTAGTACGCAGTAAGGATATTAATGGCAGGATGCACATCGGCACCGAACACCGGCCATCAGGCTCCAGGTGTTCTCTGCCACTCACGGCACAAACATTTGGTAGCGGCGCGGCTCACGTGATCCCACCCACTGTATCTTGCTACCTTCATCCGCCTGCTGCTGCTTGTGGTTTCCTGCCACTTACATATTATTTACCAAACAGCCTCACATTGAGTGGCGAATGTATGCACTGCACGATTTCTTAACACTCAAATTTCATTCCTTCTTCCTGTCCCTTCCAGCATTTCCAGTTCTCTCTCTTCTTCCAGTATTGTAATATTAGTGACTGCAGCAGTTCCTTTCTCTTTATTTAAATATGATATCCGGATAAGGCACAGGAAGTTGTGTGTGTGTGTGTGTGTGTGTATGTGTGTGTGTGTGTGTGGATAATGATCATTATCAAGCTGTTCCCGTCATGGAAGTCCGCATTTCACACAAATTTAGTTCTGACATCAGGCCGCACGAAACAGTGAGTCAGCACCAAACACAGAATTACTGTCAGATTAAGTTAGCATTACGTAATTGTGACTCACCACCAAGCATTGCTAAGAGAAAACAAGAACTAGAATAAAAGAGTAATTAATAAAAAATAATATAGGAAGTAAGACCGAAGTCAGTACCGAGCACCAAGTCACCACCAAGCCGAGCGATCAACACCACTGTCAATGGACCACAAGGCCGAAAGAAAGCCACCAGTTTTGTCTCCACTGAATAAACGACAGAAAAAAAGAAGAAACAAACAAAATTAATGAAAATGTAAGGGGAACTGCAACAAAAACCTAGTAGTGGTGATGAATTTTAGTCACCATATCTCTTCCATTCTAAAATCTCATAATACACGAATATAATCACGCATATTTGTGTACTATCAATATTTATATTAGGCGCCACAGACATTCGTGAGGCACAACAAGAACCGATGATTGATGCAAATACGTCATTATTAAGACTTTTTTTTTTTTTGTTAATTCTGTTATACTTTTCTTAATATACATAGTTCTGATACCTTATCTAATTGCCGACAACAGTGATGGTCTCGCCTCTTTAATCTATTCACTGCTATACATTTTTTTTTTTTGTAATCAACTCTTCGGACTCTGTGGTTTTTATAATACAAAAATACAATCTCTTTCTATAGCTTCAAGAAAGTCGAATATACCTTATATTCTCTCTATTCTTCTGTGTATCCATGCAAACAAGCGTTTACCATGCTCTCTCTGCCAACAAAGGACGACAGTAGCAGTAAAAGAGTTAAGAATACACCCACCACGCACCATCATAGCTCACATCACCACCACATACTCCCCCACCACCATCAGCGTTACCACCACCACCACACCACGCGCTGATTCAATACCTGGAGAGCAAAAGGTCACTCAGCCGGTTGACGGGAGTAGCTGGCGGGGCTGGAGTAGCGCGACAAGGGACTTCACACACGCCCTCTGACCTTCCCATCCCCCACCACAGCTGCCTCCCCCACCCCTCCGCCAGTACCCAAGTCTCCACCCGTCTATTAAAAACTTTGCAGGGCAGAATCAAGCTTAAAGTTCAGTCGCATTTTCCTGAATAATCCATGTGAATAATGACGGTAGAGGAGAAGACGCGGTCTCTATAGTTTTCACTGTCCTCCTACTAAAAGCTCCAACACTTTTCTTTCGATGCTGAAGTGAAATACAAGCCTGAAAGATTGACATACAACATCGATAAACAGGAAACCTAAGCAACTGATAGGATAACGAAATGAATAATAATAAAATGGCTCTTTTTGAAGAAAATATCACAGTGTGAGTAACAGTGACTGGTTGACAGACAGTCATTTGCTAATTACATACAATTTATCCTTTCATTGCTGACTTGAAGTAAATTGCACCTCAGACTCAGCGAACAACGTTTGCCATCACAGCTCGCGGCAGACCGACTTGCTAGATTTATCCGAAATGTGGCAAGACACGCGCCAATCTTCCCAGATTTTTGAACAGTTACTTGCGCATCATTGCTCATGTCAACGACTTCGTAAATTTTTTACGTGCAGCTTCCAGTGGCGCTGTGTCACCACTCCCACAGCTCCACCCCTTTCCTGCACACGCACACACAAGGCACTCTATTCCCGCAGCATGCATAGGCAGGTTTATTATATTGTAAATCAAGTAGTTATTAACGGTTTTATCAGCCATTTTCTATGTGACTCAAAAATTTTATTGAGGCAAATGACAGTCTTACTGATGGCCTGCTGTGAAGAAAAGATATTCCTCTGTCGATTACAGGTTACAGGTCCTCCATCAAGACAGCGGCAGTGCACGAGCCTCGTAACCTTGCCACTCGTCACTCCTTCACTCCTCCATTGTGAACTACAACTGTTCTTGCAGACAGTCTGAAGGAAGTGTACGTGTCATTTGGATAAGGATAAACCAGTAAAACTTTTGATGAACAATTTTTTTCTTAGCACAGTGGGTGAAAAAAAAAGTGACATGGAAGCAACCTTGAAGACAGACAGCGGAGGTCAGGCGCCCCGCCCCCAAGCGAGGCGAGTCACCATCACAGAAATTTACTGATGGTCAGACCTGTCATTAGTAGGTTCATCGGACAAGACAAGGCATAAGAAGGGACGCAGATTTCCATTTTAAAAGCTCAGTTCACTTATATGTATAATAACTTTTGAACCATTTTAAAGTTATTACTAATGAGAATAATTATGCATTTTCTCATGTATGAACCGTCTCACCGAAACGTCTTAAAACTTTTTTTATTTATTTTTTTTTCATATCTCACTGGAAGGAAACTCAATAAGGGAAAGAACATATTCATAGGGAAGTACCTGCTAACCACGATCTGCCTCCCTTCCTTCACCCGGCTAGAAATTAATAAAAAGTATCGAACCAAACTATATGAATATCACAGATTTTTTTTTTTTCCTTGTCTGGAAGTCCATGAAGCCGTTTACTGCAATATTTTACTCTATAATTTTTTTCTTAAGGATTCGTTTCTTTTGTATCACAGTTTAAAAGAAGTTCTTAGTCGTCTACAACGAAACACAATACCTTCTGATATCACAGGGAAGCCTCAGTGGTTAATGACATGTAGAGTATTTGCAGTCAGTTCCTCTTCTACGTTTCTTACTAATTATTTCATATAGAACAATGCCTGACAGTTATTTTAAGCGTGTTAATTTCAGTGGATGAATATGACTCATTACAGTTCATCTCATAAGCACTACTTTAATTTCCTCTCAGCAAGGTCTCCCTTATGACGCGGCTTTTTATTGGCAGTATTACCAAGTACGGAACAATACCAGTCTTCCCCTCCTATAATTAACGTTCTAGTATCATATTTAACCTATCCGTGGGTCAAAATTGTGTCTTGTAAAATTCAGAGCAAAGCAGTAGGATCATAATTTGAATATGTATTATGATTTTGGCATCAGTGAAAGTTTTATTTGTCATTATATTCAGAGAGATGTCGGGAATCATCAAAATGGAATATACTGGTAGCTGAAAGAAATCAAGTGAAGGTTCAGGGATATCTTTGTCATAGAGTGGCTGATGGTGATGAAAATGGTGACAATAATGATATGGTGATGATGATGGTGATGATGATGATGACAGCGAAAATAAAGATAAATTATAACGAGTTTTTGTGTCATATTATGCAGGAAAGCTTCAAGAAAGACTGTAGAAGTCAAGCCAAGGGATGAGAGAGAGAGAGAGAGAGAGAGAGAGAGAGAGAGAGAGAGAGAGAGAGAGAGAGAGAGAGAGAGAGAGAGAGAGAGAGAGAGAATCCTACACACCAAGCCCCTCCCAAAAAAAGAATAATGAGTAGCGGAATGAACAGGGATTTTTATTTTACTTCTTAATGATGAATGATGAATAATGAATAATGATAAGGACGACAACGATGATGACAATGACAAATATGATAATGGTGATAATAATAACGATGATGAATGAACGAATGATAAAAACAATTACGTTTAAATAACTTGAAAAAAAAAATGAAATATCTAAGTCCTCAGTTGTCACCCAGTAAGCAAAAAGCTGGATGACAGCCGCCCGTGTGCCTCGGGTCAGTCACCTGTCATTGCCTCAAAGGTCAAGTGGCCACAGTGATATCCGCACCTCAACATTTACAAGCACAATAACCTGCTATCTAGATCTCTTTGCTCCCCACGAATATTTCTTGCTTTTTTGGTGTTATCTCAGTAATGGCTAATATTTAAGTTTCAGAGTGCTGTCCCGAGAGTGCTGGAAAGAAAGCTGAAGAGTGCTGGGAGTGGTAAAGCAGGTGTGAGGAAAGATACTTGTAAATTTGTTAGTAAGTGTGCCACAATGAATGCATACTTAGAAAGAATCAGGCTCTACTTCTTGTTTCTTCGCTTTCTTTTTTTTTTCATGTCAAACGAACTACTTGTTTGCCGGACGATGTTGGCTTGCGTCCAGTACTTTCCTGGAAGGGAGACTGCCTCTACCCTCATTATTTTTTTTTTCATTTTTTTTTTTTTTTTGAGATGGGGCAATGACAACAATACAGTGCAGGATGAACACAAGATGAACAAGAACAGCCGACCACCGTCCCATCACCATCGCCTCCTCACCGCTCAGCTAATGCCGCGGCTGCCTACGCCGAACTCTTCTGCAAACGAGGTGGTTTCTGTTCGCCGCAACCTCTTCGTGTGGGAGAAATATGGATAGGATAACTAGATAACGCGTGGGAAACACTCAGGAGATTCAACCGAGGAAAACCTGAAGCAATGAGGAGGCATTCACAAATACTGCCAGGCGCTTCCTTCCCTTAGTGAGGGCGACGCGGCGCCGACCAAGACGTAAATGGGCCTCAATTCTTTCATAATCGCCTCCTTTGTCTGCGAACTTTACTGCCAACTGATCGGTCTTTCACCCTAACGAGCGTGCACACACACACACACACACACACACACACACACACAGTCATGGTTTTATTTGAGTAGTTCCTCGTCACCTGCTTGTTTCACACCGGTTATTTTCTCCGGAATAATTGATAATGAAGCTTATGCGAGTGATCACTATAGAGTTTTGTAAAATCCTATACTTTCTTTTCCTTATAGCCATATTTACCGATTATCTTTTTTATTTATTTATTTTTATTTTTTTTTTTAATGTCAGATCAGTGTTGAGGCATGCATCATTAGCCTCCCCACCGCGACCCACCTCATCGCCACACAACACAACATTCCGCCATTTCATACAGCCACCTACTATAAGACCTGTCCTCCCGTCTTCCCATTCAGTTCGGCGTCTTCTCTAAACCTCCTTTTTTACTAACAGGGTCTTCAGAGGGTGGAGGTTTTTATGATTCCAGTAATAGTCTAACAAGGCTTCATCAGTGGGATAAACACTCATGAGAATCTGTTTAATCGTCTATGGTCTTTGCAAATAGTCTTCATCAAAAAAATTAAGCATCATAAAGACTTGAACCAAAATGATACCTTATTTTATTTTTTTTTCATCTCTTTCCACGTAGTGCATACATGTATCTACTTTCCACAAGGCCATCTAGCACCTTCTCTCTCATGCACATCACTACTGGCGATAACAAGACAGTAAACACACACACACACACACACACACACACACACACACACACACACACACACACACACACACAGAACCAACCATCCCACCACCTCACCTCTCCACGTGACCCCTGCCATCCAACTTCCTGACTTTCATAATCCATATTAAGAGTCATATTCATCCTCCCTAGCTTGCAAATTACGGCTGTGTACTTTCTCCAACACACCACCGTCACGCCACATCACACGCGTCGCTGAAATTGCGCAGAATAGCAATAACACACCCACTTATGCTGGCCGTGAGTGGCAGGAGGGGGCGGCAACGGGGCGGAGCTGAGGCAGACGTGACGGAGTAAGAGAATGGGAAGAGCAATGGCTGGTATGCAAAAAACGGGGACAAGGATAGGTGGTATACAGTAGAAACCGCCCCCCCCAAAAAAAAAATAAATAAATAAATAGATAAAAACTGAGCAAGAAAAGCGAAAGGAATATTTAACAACTAGTGTATGGTACAGAACTTAAGGATACAAGAGGAAAAGAAGGAAAAGGAGGAGGAAGGTGGACGTGGGGTAGAGTAAGGGAAGGAAGAAGGGGAAGTCAAGGAAAGGGGCTCGCGGATCTGCATGTAATCACTCAAACCCTGCAAGAGTGATATATCAGAGTAACCAGCGTCATTACCGTCACTCTGCCAGGGCGAGGGAATATGTTAGCGGCCCTCTGGCGGTCATTAGAAGCAATCACGAGTAATTATGAGGTCCGAAGTTGCCTGTCTGACGAGATGGATCGATTGGCCGCGGAGTCTTTTGTTGTGTTTTCAGGGAGAGACTTGAATCCCCGCCGATCCTCCAGAGAGAGAGAGAGAGAGAGAGAGAGAGAGAGAGAGAGAGAGAGAGAGATTGTGTGTTGGTGGTGAAGAATGGGATGTTTCGTGGTGGGAAAGGAGTGGTGGTGGTGATGAGGACGATGACGTGTTAGTGAGAAGGGGAAGCAGGAAGACCTCTGGTAGTGAAAGGGAGAAAGTGAGGATGATGTGTGTGTTGTGGTCGTGATAGTAGTAGTGGTGGTGGTGGTGGTGGTGGTGGTGGTGGTGGTGGTGGTGGTGGAGGTGTGTGTGTGTGTGTGTGTGTGTGTGTGTGTGTGTGTGTGTGTGTGTGTCAGTCAGTCAATCTGTCTATGTCTGTCTGTCTGTCCATTACTACAAGGATGATAAGCCTTATGATGAGGAAACTATGAAGGGAAATGAACACTGGGAAACTCTTAAAAACAAAAACAAAAAATCAAGGAAAAACATCATTTACAATCTGATATATTCTAAACCCCACGAAACCGCAACGAAGTTTTCATTAGACGTCAGGAGTGTACACAAATATTTCAGGTAAAGAATTAATGAACACCTGACACAGCGTTCCCAGCCAAAGGTGATGGGCCCGAGCTGCTGCATGTTAATGATATCATACAGGTGTTCAGGTCACGTGTAAGAAACAAAATACTAATACATTTTCCTCTTCTACGCAGCAAGCAAAATATCAAGGAAGTCGTAAGAAGAAGTAAAGCCTTATGTGCAAGTTTTATGACTTTGTGCTGACTGAACGAGTGTGGGCTGAATGTAGGTAAGGGAATGAAAGGAGGGAGAGTGATACCATTTTTCTCCCACCCGTGAACTGATACGGTGTTCCTTTGATTCATGACTGCTACTTCCATACTAACTGCAGTACTTGTCCACTCGTGTAACTTTAGGCAGATCCCCTAAAGTAGTATAAGTTCCCATAGCATTTGGTCTCCACACCACATAGCAACTGTACACTGCTTATCATCAAGTTGCATGTCTAACCACTTAAGCATAAACAAAAAAAAACTCACAGGTGTTTTACCAACCATGACAAGTGCACTGCCACCACCGCCCCAACACCTGCACGAAAGCGGAGTTCTTTGCATCAACTATGCCTCGAAAAATGTAACCTCAGGCTGCTGAGAAGAAAAGGCCATGAATATGTTCTCCTGCCATATGTAATCTTTTGAAGGATGAACAAACTTAAACAACTACTGAATGAAGAGTGTGACACGGTAATGTATTACATCAAAGGTTACGCATCTCATCAATGCACGCGAAAAACTGTGTTGCGCTTAGTGACTGGATCCCAGAAACTGCTAAAAAATACTTAAAAAGAAAAAAAAAAGAAACAGACAAGGGATGCAACACCACCTACATCAAGGTGTCTTTGCTTAAAAAAAAAAAAGAAAAACAAATTCAGCAGTGCTTCAGAACGGTGTTTCAGCTGCTCGCCGCCACATCAGCAACGGAACATCAGCTGCGCACAACCTACACTCAACACCTGCGCTCCATCCAACTACAGCAGACTAACTATGAGTATTACCCACCTACGATGGCACAGCAGCAATCAAGAGCCTATGCATTGCACACTACTTAATTCATACATACAGACAAATGAACGTTATTAACTACACGTTATTTGCGCACTAATTGATGCTCGCTCTCGTCATCGCATCAACAGAGGAACGCCATCTGGACATTTTTTTTTTTTTCTCCTAATGCGCACTGAACACTCCGCACCCACCAGCATGCGCGCCTGCCTGAGCTGTGAGTGAGGCGGGCAGTTGTCTGTCAGCGGGCGGGGTTTCAATTACCAGCGGTGAAAAGTTGTCGGGTGAACTGTTGTTGGCGTAGGGCATTTGTACGAGGGGGAGCACGAGGGGGTGGTAGTTGGAGGAAAATAGACTTTTCCAGGGGAATTATCCTTTAGGCAGTTATCGTTTGGCGCTGCAGTTCGGTGGCAGTTAATCGAGGCCGTTGCTTCGGGACATGTACGCGTATGTTGCGGGGCAGAGGTCGCCTGTGCTGCCGCTGTGCCGAGGGAACACCGTTCAGAATACTTGTCGGGAGGTTGTTGCTTGTACCGTCAGTTGCTTTGAGACAGGTCTTCTTACATTTGTTAAGTAGTTAGGATACTTTAGATGATGTTAAGTTGACGAGCAAAGTGGTTGGTAGGAGAAAGTAGATGTCCCGTGGCATTTTCTGAATGAGACAAGTGTTACGTTAATGTTTGATTAGATTCAGTTGGCAGAATTTTTGATATAGACGAAGATGTTGCGAGGTGTTTTCAGTACTGATTTAATTAAGTTAGGATACATTAGAAAAACGTTTGGTGAAGGAGAATCAGCTGTCGAAGCGGTTAAGTACATGAGTGAGCAGCAGTCTGGGATAAGTCCAGGTTTACCAAAGAATGAGCAGCTGTTTTCACAAGGGGTAAATTTACTTCTACAAGAGAGTCATCGCTGAACATTTGTCGTGTTCACTAGTGCAGTATAAAAACCTCAACGCACCTACGTATCTAACTTGCATCACGGTAATGCCTAATGAGGGAAGGAAGTTGAAGGTGTAGGCGGGTGATTTATGTTACTCAGATAAGCCAGCACAGCGAGCCAGAGTGTAGTGGAGGGGCAGCAGTGGAGGGTGACGGCTGACAAGGTACTTGGTGAGTGGGGGGAGAGATGAATGAGATGGATGAGGCTGGGTAAGTGATTTGTCGCGATGGATATGGTGAGTAACGATGGTGGCAGATAATGACTGATGACTCACTGACTGGCTTACCGTAATTTTGTTTAGGCTGGGTGAGAATGAGTGATAGTAATGAGTATGGTGAGTGACGGTGAGTGATGGTGATAGAGATGGTGATGATGATGAGTGATGGTGATGCTGTGGGGATTGACTCACTGGCCGACTGGTGATGATGCTGGAGATGGCTGGGAATGATGGTGATTGATAATTAATGGACAACAAGTGTTAATAGAGACATATATATGAAAATCCTGTCAGTTTTGGATAGTAGGAAGAAAATACCTAATGATTATCTTATGAAGATTGACTACCGGAGTACTACTACTACTACTACTACCGGTTGTAATAGTAGTAGTAGTAGTAGTAGTAGTAGTGGTGGTGGTGGTGGTGGTGGTGGTGGTGGTGGTGGCGATGATGATGATAATAATGATGAAACAGTGCGTGAAGTAAGGCACTGATATGAAAATTGTGTTAATGATGAATTATGTAGTGTTTGAAGAGAGATAGATAGATAGATAGATAGATAGATAGATAGACAGAGAGAGAGAGAGAGAGAGAGAGAGAGAGAGAGAGAGAGAGAGAGAGAGAGAGAGAGAGAGAGAGATAATGATAGAGATTCGAAGATAGAAGCGGAAATATGAGGAGGAATAAGGAGGGAAAGAGGAAGGGATTCAGGACAGGGAGGAGAGAAGGTGGGAGATGGATGGAGAGAGGGAGAGGGGGAAGGATAGCGATGAAAAAGTTGCAGAACGGCGGAAGGGCAGGAGTGGGGAGGGGAAGTGACATAAGAGGGAGGGAAAAGGAAGGGAAAGAAGGAACGAAGACTGTGGAGGGAAGGTAGTCGAGGGAGGGAGGAAGGAAGAGTGAAGGGGATAAGAGGAGATAAAGGGAGGGAGAAGAGGTTTTTGAAAGAGATAACCGAGGGAGGGAGGAAGGGAGGAAGGGAGGAAGGTAGTGATAAGGAAGGGAAGGCGCGGAGGACAGGGGAAGAGAGAGGACACGGAAGATATTGTTTGGTTTAGATCGTGCAGGTATTCTCTTTGTCACCGATCTAGTGAGGGAAGGCTTACTGAGTGATACAGGAGAAATCAACTTGCCCCGAAATCTTGCTGCTGGAAAAAGCTACTGGGAAAAATGCAGCTGTGCAGAAGTGATGGCCTTGGGATCGTTGAGAAAGTAGTCCACGTCACTAAACCATTTGAAAACCGTTTGTTTACACAGGCGCTCCTACGGGATCACATTTAACATACTTCAAAGATTGAATTACTATCTTACCTACTGTATCTCTTCCCCTAATACATTAAAACGAAGGAAATATTTATAGAAGCTATAAATAAGCAGTAAACAGCAGCTTTTACTTCGTCTCTTAGTATTTGAAATTAAATAAGCACTACATACAGCAGACGCCATGATGGACGGTTTCGCTCACTTAACTTATGACACACGACTTATGATACACGTTCCAAGTTATACTTCGCATCTGCCACAGCTATGACACATGCCGTAACTTTATGAAGAATACTGCCCCAGCCTGGTGACTAAGACGGAGGAGGGAGAGACGAGGGAGGGAAGGAGCTGGACAAGGGATCATTGCCAAATACTACTAACCACTTTAATTAGTTCGGTTTATATCCGGTTATCCAGAATCTTCAATACCTTCCCATCCCTGTAAGCTGGCCAGGCCGTTGGTGGAGAGGTTGAGAAGAAAGAAAGGAAGATTGACATGACAAGGAAGTGATGACGCTAAGCTTATGCGCAACGATTCGTCAATATGTCATAACTGTGTATAGATAATTCTAGGAAAATAACAAGGGTTCCTGGTATATACTCTACTAAATGTGACTGAACAGCGCCACTACTAACGTCAGCAGACTAATCAACGCTTACATTATTAACACTGTTTTGTTAAATGACTTTCTCGATTCAACATGTATTACACGATGCCAGTGTATAATAGTCTTCATTGCTACTTGCGTCACATCACGAAGGCGAACGACCTTGTCCCTATGGCGCTAAAAATACCAGGCAGTCAATTAATGAATCATACACACTGCATAACATATCTTGATAGCTACAGCCATCGCATCACGGCACCATGAGACCCAGTAATTACAGCGCCAGAGAATACCAGTCAGTTACATCCGTCTATTCAGCCTCCATGACCGTCACCTCCCAGCCTCACCAGACCATATCATCAACAAGCCATTACACACACCACACGGCAACAACAAGCGAGTACTTTACCTGCCAGGCACGCAAGGACCACCGCAAGGACCACCACACCGGCAGACGACACAGGGACCACACGCACACGCACTCAACCAAACACGCGGACTGAGAGGCGAGCGACGTCCTGCGACTCAGGGAAACTCGACTCGATGCTTCGGAACGAGAGAGAAGACAATTGAAACTAGAGGCAGTGAAAGGAGGAAAGAAATGGCACTGCAAGTATTGAGATGTAAAGTCAAGGTGATGTAAAAGGTGATATGGAATGATTATATGGGTGGTGGGAGATAAATGGTTGAGATTAGATGGCAATAAGCATCATGTTCCGAAAGGTTTGAACTCATTACCTCCTCCAATGATTCTGACAAGCTCTTGTGGAGACCATTACGGTTTTCAAGAACACTTTAATGATTCCAGAGTTAGTTTTGAAAGGATTTTGCACCATCAACGGATAAAATGTCATCAGAGCTCAAGTAATCATCTCTGTTTACGAAGATGAGTTTAAACCTGAGTTAGTCTGATGAGAGAGCGATCGAGCGAAACAGAGACGAGAGTAACCGAATGAATTTGAGGTGGCGAGAGTGACCGAGTAGATGTAAGAGTGTAATCAAGTGAGTGACCGAGTAGATGTAAGTGTGTAATCAAGTAAATTTAAGGGGAGAATAATGGAGTGAATTGTAAGAAGCTAAAATCCATGACCTCCAGAGCACCGGGTATTAGAGTGACACAGTAGTGAATGTACATATTCGTAAACACCGCAGGAAATATAATGGAATAGGAGGAAGCAGAATCGGATACAGTCATGAGCGAAATGGATGCCACGTCCGATGACACTTGTGATGCCTCGTCTTGAGAATACAAACCGGAGACAAGGTAGTGAAGTGTATTAGCGTGTGTGTGTGTGTGTGTGTGTGTGTGTGTGCTTGAAAACGCAAAGCATTTCATTATTTTTTCTGTTTTTTTTTTTATGTTTTTTTCTGTTAGCAATATAGAAAATGTTTACATGGACACACAGAAAGAAAGAAGGGAAGATTATTTTTTTTTCTAGACTACATAACTATTTAAGGGTCTGGTACAAAAATAAGTGTTTAATTAGGGAAACAAAAATATTATTATCTAGCTGTGAAGAGGTTGAGCAGAGGAGGAAGCATGGAAGACACAGGAAGCGTGATAACATTCTCACGTCAAGAGATAAGAAGTCGGCCACGCAACACACTGCCACGCTGCCTGGGAACACTCCCACGTCACGGCCTTGTACTGTGTGATCGCCTTTATTACAAGGAGAATGTTGGATATGGTTTGTTTACATCATTTATATACGTGCTAAAGAAAATACGTATAGTAACTATATTTTGCATATTTTTACTTTATTATTTTTCATATTGTGTTATTTTTTTGTTTGGTAAATATAGACTAATTTCACTTGTAGATTTATTTACTATTTCTGCTGCTGCTACTACTACTACTACTACCACTACTACTACTACTATTACTTGTTAAACGAATACTTTTGACGTGATACCATTAATAACTACAATATTATGTACAACACCGATGTCTGACGGATATAATACCACTTTATATACGCACATGCACTTAAATCCATTAGGTGCATTTTTAAATACTCCTCTTTTCTTCTTTCTCCTCCTCCTCCTCCTCCTCCTCCTCCTCCTCCTGCTCCTCTTCCTCCTCCTCCTTGTACCACTACAGCTACTACTACATCCACCACTGCCACCGCACATCAACAATCACTAACTGGAGTAGCAAAGGACGAAAAGGAAACACCGAGGGCAAGGCATCGTGGGATATGAACTGTGGAGCAAGCTTCGAAGTTCAAGGTCTTGGCGGCAGCAGCAGACGCAGGGACGGGGGGAACACAGAGCCACTCACACATTCCTAACTGTGTTTTACTGTGTTTTATTGACAGCTGCCTTGCGTCACTGCCTTGAGGGGTTGCTTATCGGCGACGTGAGATTAGATAAGACCCACCTGCACTGGTTGTCCCTCAGATAGCGCCGCCAGACACCCCGGCGCCGCCACCTGCCTTCTGCACACACACAAACACACACACACACAAGAAAGACATTAAAAAAAAAATCCAGAAAGAGGAAAATGTGGAAATATGAGAAAACCTAATTGGAGAGTGAAAAAGAAAACGGATGTAATATTTTGATGAAAGATGGTGAGGAAAATGTGTAGATACTTCATGTATAAACATTATTAGCATTAGATAAATGGAAATACTTCATAATCTATAGAGATTTTGTACTGCTTTTCGTTATAACCCCTCTCTCTCTCTCTCTGTCTCTCTCTCTCTCTCTCGTAACTGAGTACTCATCCGTGCAATATTTACGAGTCTACCTTCGGACAGGTGAGCCCCACAAACTTGGTAACACTTAGACGGGCGGACCCAATAATTACAGCCTGCACCTCACCAGCCGCCGCCCCGCCCGCTGCCTCTATGCGCTCACCTTCACGCGCCGGTTTACAGTGAGACCTATCTATGCTTTACTTTCCGAGGCTGCTTTAATGTATTCACCCTCACCTCCGTATTCCCTAGAAGCTCAGTTCGGTGTGTCTGTACAGGTGTTGCGCAGGTGTGTTTATCAAGCGTGTCTACAGGTGTGTGTGTGTGTGTGTGTGTGTGTGTGTGTGTGTGGGGTAATCAACTCCCACGTTAGCTTTCTCTTTCCACTTTCCCGTTAATTGCACCTGTAAATTGGGAGATGTGCGGAGTCTAACACGTGATTAGGTGAGTTTTTAAGAGTAATCATGTCTTTTATCATGTGTAGGGTTTATGGACATCTGACAAGGCAGGGAGGGATGGAGGGGCGGGGAGGGGTGGGTGAAATGAAGGTGAGTGGGGCTTGGCGGGTCGCGGAGGGCTGGGGTGGCTTCTCCATGCTCTGTTTCCGTGGATCGTGTGTGGGTGATATGTTCACGCCATAGGGAATACTATACACATACGTATACATTCATTTACATTAAGGATGATAACCGTACTATTAAATTTCCGTGGATTTTCTTCATTAGTTTCTCCTCTCAGTTCATGCCGCTCTCCCCAGATCGTGTGTATGTGATATGTACGAGTAGCACATGCCATAGGGAATACTATACACATACAAGTAGTAATTTACATTGAAGAAGATAAGCATACCATTGAATTTCCGTGGATTTCCTTCATTAATTCCTCCCCCGTGGCTCAGTTCCTCCAGCTTCCCGGAACATGCACATCCCAAACATTAATGAACGCGTGCACTTTTTGCCTCTTTCCTTCACTCCTGTCCTCGCGCACGCTCTCTTGGCCCATCCACTACTATGTGCTAAGATCGCTTTCGCGTTACGTTCTGAGTCCCGGCGAGGCTCAACACACACACACACACAGAGCTGAAATTTGTCGACTTTTTCTTCCGAATCGGAGAACAAACTGGTTGAACTTTAAAGCACCTTTGTTTAGTCACTCCTGGACCCTCTGGCGCCTGTCTCAGCTTTGCCCCTTGACTCCACAGCGTTTCTTTGTCCTCCTCCACACATTCTCGACGCTGCTGTGTCCTCCAAAGCACGCCTCCTCATAGTGTACTGCCATACCGTTGCTGCATACGCGAATGAATGCTCCTTGATGTGTAAAGTAAGAAGATAAAGGGGTAGAATAAGAGGTCTGATAGAGCTAATCAAGTAGTATAAGAGATAATAACGAGGGTGATGCAGACAAAACTCTTAACCTGGGAGGGACAAGAAGTAAGGGATTGAAGATTGATAAAGTAATGTTGAATAAAAAGAATAGGAAGAAATTGGCTTATAAATAGTGTACATGACTGGGATAGACTTAATAATCAGGTTGTTAATTCCAGACTAGCACGGAGATTTGATAAAAGATTAGATCAGTTTATGGATAGGGATGATAGATGAATGTAGGTAAGTATGTATGTAAAGGGACTGCTGCCACGTGTAGTCTGTTGGCTTATTGCAGTTTCCCTTGGGTTCTTGTGTTCTCATGCGCGGCAAATATTGGGAAGGAGGAGCAGATTTACAAGTCATTCTCTGGCCTTGTGTGATCCCATCTATTAGTGCACGTCACTGCTGCACCGCGAACCACTGCCGGCCAGGACAGAAACCCATCGCTCATGACAACACGCTATTCCCTTCTTGTTCTCTTCTCACCCGTTATTACACTCCGTCTCTGCGCAAATTGTTTTACGCCGTTTTCCTCCATCTATCATCTCACCACATTCCTCTGCTGAGTTACGTGATGAATGTGAGGGTCACCTGATGAGGTTTCATTGGGATTTCATTGGGTTTTATACGAGTGGATACGATTGAGCCTTGAGATTGTACTGTTGGTTGAAGTTCCAGTGTTTAGTGTTGTATCATCACTAGTTTTTATTTATTTATATTTTTTTCAGTGTGTAGCATTATAATGTCTCGATATACCTGTTTACTGCTATGAAAAATTGTTAACCTTCAAGACATTTAAAAAAATGTTTGTATGGACACCCGGAACAAAGAGTAAGAGGTTAGTTTTGTGTTTTCTTGTCAGCAAAACTATTTAAGAGGTAGCAGTACAGGAATAAACGTATCAGAAGTTGTAGGTGATTATGAGAAAAAGTTAGGTGCGGGTGAAAAGGTTAACCGTATGGTGTTAGGGAGAAAAGAGAAGATAAGGACGGTGAGAGGGGATGAATATACGTACGTAACAAAGGCTATAGCGAGCAATATCAACGGACAAAGCACCTGAGAACTTGAAGGCTATGACAATAACCGACAGTGTAAGTAAACAGTGAAATCAAAGGTAAACACATTCATAACACAGCGAAAAAATAAATGACAACAAACATCTCTCGGGAGCTGAAAAATTCTCCGAGATTTACGTGACCGATAAGATGACTCAGAGATAAGGTATCAAGGGAGGCCGTGGGGCACACCTGGGCCGCGCCACCTCCCGTGACGTTCAAGGAAGAAAGCAGGAAGGTCATCCGTTTCTTTGGCACCTCGCTCGCGGCCCGCGGTGTGACGTCAGCACTTGGCTCCCCGCTGTGTGTACATGACGGGAAAAGGTTAGGGTGGTGGTGGTGGTGGTAAGGTCAAGTGCATTGGCGTCAGAGTTACACGTCGGTATAGTGCCGCCCATTTCACCCAATAGCTATCCCGAGTCTTACCAGGAAAGTGTGGAGTGAGGTGTGTCTATAAATGTGAACTTGAACTACAGGTATTCAGAAAGGAAGGTCTTAGACACACGCACATACAACACGGCATCGAACTCCTTCTACTAATACCACACACACACGCACTCACACACAATAACCATCAACCATCACATACACACACACGCACACAACCTTACCAAGAAATATAGTGTAGGAACTGAAATGTTCACAAACGCCTAAGGCACATAATCTAATAATGTGCTGTAGGAAGGCCACTATCGAGAGTACTACGGCAGCGAGCAGAGAAGCGATGACAGACTCTATACTTACGGTCATGAGGTGGAGCTGGCTAGCCCTCAACACCCAGCTGTCACTTGTCATGCTGGACTGTTCTCCTTGATGACTTATGGAGGTCAGCCGAGATGAACCACAGCACGTAATGAGAAGCAAGTACGGAGTGGATAAGCATTGGTCTCTGTGTGTAGGCGAGGCGATCAGAGTCACCTCAAACAATGCACGGAAATACAGTTATGGTCAGAAGTTGAGCAACATACCACACTTCAAGCTATTGTGTTTAGTGCTTTCTCTCATTCTCAAGTCTCTGATCTAATAAAAATCTATCAACTGTCATGTTTTACAAATGGGTTCTCAACATATAAGAGAATTTAAGGCTGAAGGAAAAATGCAAAACACGATAGAAGTCAATCCGGGTTACTGGACTTCTGAACACAAGCATGCCAGTGGTCACGGGGCAGTGGCCAGTGGACGGACAAGAACTGTCAGAACAAAAGGCCTTTCCAGTTATTTCTTACACAGCTTTTGTTATACCACTAGATGGTGTGAGGAACGACACAAGAAGATTGATATAGCAGGGACAAGACAGGGGAAGAGAGTGCGAACAGAAACGCGTGCGTAGACACACTGAAACTGTTGTGTTCGAAACTTCACAGAAATAGTTACCATTCTGTCCCACGAATCACTGAGCTGAGGAAAGTATTACTCAGAGATTTACGTTCACCAGTCAGAGAACCGTGTATGACTTACCAAACCGTCAAAGGAAATGCTGCCTTAATGAACTCTTACTTCCTTACGTACATTACATATATAAGCTGCAAACTGACATGTTGCTGGCAGTAATATCTCTCAGTCATCGATTAACGAGGCTGTTCATTGGTGTTTGTTGCTAGTTAATTTCATTAGGTGAGGTAATAAATATGCACAGAATTCTAAGTAAAACAAAAATTTCTTCATTCATTTTTATTTTACTTAGTTCAACAGTACAGTCAACTCTCACTTGTAGACATCGAGAGGAAGAAGAGTACGGGGATGGAGGGGCAAGGGGGCGGGGATCATAATTATTTACACTCTCAACACCTTCACTACTACGACAACGGGTGCGGTGGCGAGGCGCCCGAGGGATGCCAAATAAAAAGGTCGTTATAAAAAATGTGATGATTAAGGTATCATATCAGCGCCTATCTAATGTTTGGTTTGTTACGCTTCATGCGATTCACTGAGTCACAAGAACATGTGTCTCTGTGTGTGTGTGTGTGTGTGTGTGTGTGTGTGTGTGTGTATGTTGTCAATTTCACCTCAAAGACTACACATAATTTAATTACACTAAACAGAAAGGAACTGAATGAAGTGTCAGTGAGCCGCGTCCCGCACGCCCCGGAGCTACCGCCACCACCGCCACGCACAATAAAAATGGGTGGAAACACAGGAAAGGGCTAACAGAGAACAAATTATCACCAGCATGGGAAATAAGATCAAGAAACAGCGCCAGACTTACTACACTAGAGCGGCCGCGTGGGAGGGTCGGGCGCCGCCTCGCCAAGGAAACGTGTCGCCCTCAGCGAGTGCATAGAAACAGAGGTAATGTTGATTTGTGTTCTGCCATTCACAATGAACCATGCAAGACGTGTCACCTCTGTGCATTCACAAGTACCAGCCTCCCCCAGGCCCCCCCAGTGGCGGGGCGGCCAGGGGCGAGGGGAGGAACAGCTCCTGACCGCCTTCACGGCAGAGCATTATTATAATGTCCTTAGATACACATAGATTAAATTATAATTCAGAAAATTACCCTGATTGAACTTCTGAACAATTAAAACTCATTGAAAACTTTCGTGTCGATGCGTGCCGCCCCGCGCTGCCCCTGAGGGAGTGTAGTGCGCGGCCTACGCTCGCCCAGGCACGGGCACGGCTCCGCACGGCCCGATGCGGTGCCGCGCTGAACTCAGCGCGCGGTGCTGCAAGGCGCTGCATGTCACTGCACAACGATGCGTGGGTCTGAGCGGTGCTGCATGGCCCCACACAGCTGTGCATGACGCAGCACAGCACTGCTCGCCCCGCGCCCTCTGCGTGGCCTGAGCCGGACACGACATTTTCTGAACCAGTAACATTTTCACATCGAAAGAAATGATCTGTTAACTGTATAAGGTAAAAAAAAGAAAGCAACAAATACTATTAACGGTGTGATTTGTAATATACTTATTTGTATTTATCATTCATTCCTGTAATATCACATACTGTATTTATTATGAAAATTACGCACCTGTTATTTATTTTTCGTTACTTTGTTTATTTATTCTCAGTATTTATTTTGCTGTCGATTTTCATTTATTTATTTTTCACCAGTTTTCCATCACACAGCAGCGTGGTGTGAGTGGACAGCAGCAGACAGTGGCTGCCGGCCTCGTCTTTTCTTACAAACTCCTATTGTTCACAGACTCTATCAAGCGACAAGCAGAGGAGGGGGAGGGGGAAGACCTGGAGGGAGGAGGGAACAGGGAGGGGGAATGACGGGATTCTGGAGGAATGTGTGTGTGTGTGTGTGTGTGTGTGTGTGTGTGTGTGTGTGTGTGTGTGTGTGTGTGTGTGTTTGTGTGTGTGGATAGAGAGAGAGAGAGAGAGAGAGAGAGAGAGAGAGAGAGAGAGAGAGAGAGAGAGAGAGAGAGAGAGAGAGAGAGAGAGAGAGAGAGAGAGAGAGAGAGAGAGAGAGAGAGAGAGAGAGAGAGAGAGAGAGAGAGAGAGAGAGAGAGAGAGCTTGTATGTGCACGGAAGTTTGTGTGTGTGTGTGTGTGTGTGTGTGTGTGTGTGTGAGATCTTCCTCCATAAATATTAAAGCTGGATACACTCTTATTTTGTCTAGTTGGTTCTCGCCCTGGCCAGGATCGCCTCCACCCACTGCACAAGAAGTGACGGAGGAGCGAAAACAGTTTCCGATGTTATCCTTCACTTCCGCCATCGCGCGCCCTACTTTACACCTCACCGAGCGTTGCGTCACTTAGCATTCTCAGCTCCACTCATTCGCCAGGGCGGCACTGCTCTGGTCACTGTCTTCACTGCTTCGGCGGAGCCTCTGCCCTTCCCCATATTGCTGAGGATCCCCATCGCAGGCACGGCGATTGTCCTGGGCACTGTCATCCAGAAGGTCAAGGTAACTTAGGTACGATACTAATGAATCTTTGGTAAAGGTGACAGTGAGTCCCAGCCGATGGTGAGCCACACGTGGCGCCGCCCAGCAGCCGTGCGAGGGAGCGGCTGGCTGAGGAGGAG